>NW_010129617.1:356-759 GCF_000699245.1 Pterocles gutturalis | reverse complement strand
CCCGTTACCCCCTGACACCCTATTACATCTCTTTCCACCGCTTACACCCCGTTACCCCGACGCCCCTTACACCCCGTTACCCCCTGACACCCTATTACATCTCTTTCCACCGCTTACACCCCGTTACCCCGACGCCCCTTACACCCCGTTACCCCCTGACACCCTATTACATCTCTTTCCACCGCTTACACCCCGTTACCCCGACGCCCCTTACACCCCGTTACCCCCTGACACCCTATTACATCCTTTTACACCCTTTACACCCTATTACATTCTTTTACACCCCTTACACCCTGTTACACCTTACACCACTTACAGTAATAGACCCCGTTACATCCTTACACCCTGTTACCCCTCCTTAACCCCTTACACCTTGTTACCCCTCACACCAGTTACAGTATTA
>NW_010129617.1:0-293 GCF_000699245.1 Pterocles gutturalis | reverse complement strand
ACCCCATGCCACCCCGTTACTGCCATTACACCCTCGACACCCCTTTACCCCTGACACCATGTTACACCCCATTACGGTCTGTTACACCCCATTTACACTCCATTACACCCCTGATACCCCGTTACACCCCATTTACACCACTCACACCCCATTTACACCCTGTTACACCTATTTACAGCCCATTTACACCCCATTTACACCCCACTACAGTCCATTTACACCCTATTTCCCCCATTTACACCCCATTACAGCCCATTTACACCCCGTTACCCTCATTTACACCCCGTTACCCC
>NW_010129616.1:2384-3127 GCF_000699245.1 Pterocles gutturalis | reverse complement strand
GGAGTTAACGAGGGCGGGGGGAGCCCCCCCGAGCCATGGGTTAACCCGGTCAACCAACCCGTCTTCTCATTGGCCAACAGGGCAACCAATCGGATGAGGGCTTGGTTGAAACCCCCCAACTGAGCAATTGTTCAACTAGTTTTGACCGAATCCATGCAACTAGTTAAGCAGCCAACCAGTTAACCAACCTGTCCTTCAACTCACCAACCAATCGCGTGGCCACTCAAACCAGTCACCCATCATCCAACTAACTAGTCATCCAACTAACTAGTCAACAGGCAACCAGTTAACCAGTTGGATCGGTTAACCAACTGATAATCCAGTCTGGTGTTCAACCCAGTCATCCAGCTAACTAGATAATGGGCAACCAGTTAACCAGTTGGACTGGTTAACCAACTGACAAGCCAGTCTGGCGTCCAACCAACCATCCCACCACCCAACCAGCTCAGTAGTTAACCAGTTAACCAACCAGTCTCACAACCAGCCCTTAGACTGGTCAACCAGTATCCAACCAGCCAACTTCCCAGTTAGTCAACCAGCCCCAGCACCCAACCAGTGACCCCAGCACCCAATCAACCACCCCATCACCCAACCAACCATCCCACCACCCAACCAGTGACCCCACCACCCAATCAACCATCCCACCACCCAACCAACCACCCCATCACCCAACCAACCACCCCACCACCCAACCAACCATCCCACCACCCAACCAGTGACCCCCCCACCCACCCAACCATCCT
>NW_010129616.1:1822-2352 GCF_000699245.1 Pterocles gutturalis | reverse complement strand
CCCACCACCCAACCAACCATCCCACCACCTAACCAGTGAGCCCAGCATCCAACCAACCACCCCACAACCCAACCAACTACCCCAGCACCCAACCAATGACCCCAACCAACCACTCCTTGATCCAACCAACCACACCATGACTCAGCCAAACATCCCTCGACCCAACCAGCCACCCCATCACCCAACCAACGACTTCACCACCCAACCAACCACCCCACCACCCAACCAACCACCCCTTGACCCAACCAGTGACCCCACCACCCAACCCGAGACCCAACCCACCGGTGGAGGCCACCCGGGCCACCCACCACGCTTGGACTCACCCGAGAGGAAGGTGACCTCGCTGAAGAGCATCCACTCCCCTCCGAAGAAGAAGTGACACTGGATGAAGCGCGCCTGCCGCCCCCCCAGGGGCACGGTGACCGTCCGGGCGCTGGGGTCCTTGATGGCCCCACCCAAGCTGTGGGTGGCCACGGTGGGCTCCCAAGCGGAGGCCGAACTTCTCTTAAAGCGACACTCCACCTCCCCGA
>NW_010129616.1:959-1785 GCF_000699245.1 Pterocles gutturalis | reverse complement strand
CCACGGTGGGCTCCCAAGCGGTGGCCAAACTCCTCTTAAAGCGACACTCCACCTCCCCAAAGATGCTCACCCCCCGCGTGTGCATGTTGTTGCAGTGAACCTGGGTGGGGAACAGGATGGCGGGGTTCACCACCATCCCATAATGACCTGGGTTGACCTGGTGTCCCTTCACGGACCCATGGCATTGGGTTGACCTGGTGACCCTTCTTGGATCCATGGCATTGGGTTGACCTGGTGGCCCTTGCTGGACCCATCTCATTGGGTTGACATGGTCTGATGACCTCATCATCTAACTGATGACCTCATCATCTAACCAACGACCTCATCATCTAACCAATGACCTCATCACCCAACCAACCAATCCTCAACCCAACCCCCCAAGGACCCCATGACCCAACCAACGACCCCCCCACCCAACCAATGACCCCATCACCCAACCAATGACCCCATCACCCAACCAACCAATCCTTGACCCAACCAACCACCCCATCACCCAACCAACGACCCCACCACCCAACCAGTGACCCTACCACCCAACCAATGACCCGATCACCCAACCAGTGACCTCACCACCCAACCAACCACCCCATCACCCAACCAGTGACCCCATGACCCAACGACCCAACCAACCACCCCATGACCGAGCCAACCACCCCATCACCCAACCAGTGACCCTACCACCCAACCAACGACCCCATCACCCAACCAGTGACCTCACCACCCAACCAACCACCCCATAACCCAACCAATGACCCCATCACCCAACCAGTGACCCTACCACCCAAAGACCCACCCCATGATCCAACCAGTGACCTCACCACCCAAC
>NW_010129616.1:0-579 GCF_000699245.1 Pterocles gutturalis | reverse complement strand
ACCAGCGCCCCCACCCCCCAACCAACCCCCCCATGACCCAACCAGTGACCCCACCACTCAACCAGTGACCCCACCACCCAACCATCCACCCCATGACCCAACCAACTCTTGACCCAACCAACCACCTCATGTCACCTCCCACGTCATGGCCAACCCCCCCGTTACCCTAAGCCCTGCCCCTTTCCCCCCCTCCCATGATCCTCTGGGGCACCTCCATGGCACGGAAGATCCGGAGCCCCTCGAATTCGAATTCCAGCTCCACGTGGGGTCGGGGTCCGGGGGGGCGGCGCCATCCCACGTAGTCGTAACCCGGCCAGAGGTGGCGCTCTCGGCTCCTCGTGAAATCGTCCAATCCCAGCACCCCGTCCGTCAGCTGGCCCAGCCCCCCAAATTCAAGCCTGGGGAGGGGGGGGGGAACAAGGACACATGGGTCCCCCTGTCCCTCCCACCTGGGACCCCCCCATGGGATCTAGAGCAGAATTTGGGGGCAGTTTGGGCCATTTTGGGGACACTTGGGTCAACTGGGGCCAACTGGGGTGAGATGGGGCAGTTTGGGGACAGTTGGGGACAGTTGGGGAC
>NW_010129615.1:0-1393 GCF_000699245.1 Pterocles gutturalis | reverse complement strand
ACACAGACTAGAAGATACAGAGGCTTCAATGCCACAATGATCAACAGCAGCTGCAATTAGACAAGATAATGACCTGTCTGAAGACAGTGAAGGAATCCAGTGAGGAACAAGAAGACACCAGACCCAAATATTACTATTGGACCAAACCCCTGCATGAGGGATGGGTGGATACATTGTGAGGATATAGTTGCCCAGGGATGTCTTTGTTCAGGGTACCTCTCCAGAGGCACCCAGCTCAAGCTGACCCTGCTGCTGTAGTACTCTATTAAATTATTTATTTTTGTGGGATCTGATGCCTGAGAGTCTGCTTCAGGAAACCAAGTGTTTGAACTTTGGAGCCAGGTAACATCAGATGCCCAGATGGAAGTTTCAAATTTTGGAGCAAACTAATGCTGGACACCCAGACAGAAGGTAAGGGAATGGGGAATAAGCATGATGAAACTTTGAAATCTTAGCTTACAGAGATTTAAGTATGCACATGTAATCCTTTAGCTATAAATCATTGACCAAGTCTGGGACTAGGAATGGATCCACATGCACCTAGACTCCTCTCTGAGAAGGAGTTTAGAAAGCAAGGGGGTCCATTCTCAACCTCATGGCTCAACAGGAGGGTCTCCCTTACATTTTTGCATCTCCAGTCCCTGTGTAAATCACTCCAAATTGATTGTAACCCGATTTTCCCTCTGTATATTTCCTCTATGTAGTAAATAACAGAGTGAACCTTGCCAGTGAACTCTGTTAAGTAGCACTTTTATCTAAACTCTCATCTTTGACAGTATGTTATGAGATCACAAAATGGTGTACATAAAAGTGAGCATACTATAACTACTGAAAAAATGTCCTATCCTGCCAAACACTTTCAAAGACCTCTCCAGGACCTCTACATCAGCTGGCTATTGGTACCACTTTTCAACTGCTAACAGAAAAAAAACCCTAAATGGTGGATTTCAACATCTTATTGGCCAATAGAAGGCCTGTGCAATCATGCCATTCACTACAGGTACCTTTTCTGCTTTATGTCATCCTGCTTGTAAAGAAGGAGAGAGCTTGGAGTCAGATCTTGTTTCCCCAATTTCAGCAAGATGTTTGATGTTTGTAACTTGCCTTGTAAGTTTTTCCACTAGGAGAAAATTTACAGAAGTATATTCTCCAGGAATATTATTTCTGAGTGAAACAGGAAGTCGCAAAAATATCAGTCTGGTAGGGAGGGTAATGAAAAAGGACTCCACTAAAATATGTTAGCTGTTTTGGAGGGACTGCATGCAGGGTAGTTGTCACCAAAGTTGTCACTTTGAGGCTGTCAACAAGGATGCCAGTTTTGATAAAACATTATGACTCAATCCAATATTTACTGAACCTGAACCAAATATGTCACAGAATCACAGAATCACAG
>NW_010129614.1:222-3802 GCF_000699245.1 Pterocles gutturalis | reverse complement strand
CTAATTTTCCGTCGAGTGTGTCTTGCGAGGTGGGGGCGGCTAAGGGCTGATCTGCCTTCCAAATAAAGCAGAGCTTCTATTTCTGGCCGTGGCTTAAAGCGGAGCAGATCTCGTGTGCCGTGTTGGAAGTTCTTGAAAAACAGCCAAAGTACAGAGGTCAAGTTTCCTGTACTGAAAGCAACTTAATGGGATGCAAAGACGGCGACGTCCTTCGTGAGGATCTGGCAGTAGCTGGAAAAGTGGGTCGCTGTGCATTTTTCACTAGTCGCTGGGTTCAAATAATAAATTACTTCAGTGTATTTCTAAACAGTGAGGAGGCTAGAGGGGATCTACTTGAAGGTCTGTCTGTGGGAGCCAGTGGGAGCGTTGCCAAGGGGCTCACGTCGGGAAGATGAGGGTCAGGCCCCCAGTATTGGTTGGTGGATGGTATTAGAAACAAGAAAATAGGTAGTTATGCTGTCTACTGGCATCTGACCCTTCAGTAGAAATTAAGGGACAAGGTAGGCAATATGATTATTTTGCAGATTTCCCCAGGGTCTCCTTTTAAGAAATTGTAAAAATCCTTGATGGTGCCTTGCCCAAAACCAGTGTTTCCAGTAGCTGCTGTTGTTTAGAAGCAGCAGCTCTCAGGAGTTTTACAAGGAGTCGTACATAAATAGACTATCAGCATGCCCATGAAACTGCCTATTCTTGGAAAAGCTTATATGTAAGGATTTAATGTTGACAGACTTAAGTAGTGATGTCTTAACTGTGAAGAAGCTGTTGTTTAACCAATGTTATGAAGCAAAAGTGCTTATCATTAAAGCAAGAGTATTCCCTTTTGTTTTAGGAGATTGTGGAGGCTTTAAACATCTATGCAATTTGGTATGCACATGATTTGATTGTCAATTTTATAAGTTCATTAGAATCAGAAAAATCACCCTCTCTGACTCCAGCAGGACAATGCAATGTGTGCAGATCAAACAGCCTTAAAATGGAAAAAGGATGTATATAGTGGCAAGTTGGGCAATGGCTCTTAAAGCTCCAGCTGTATTCTTCTCTAACACTCTTTTACATTATTGTTGAGTTGATAAATTATGATTCACTGCCATTTGATGTTAAATTTACTGTAACAAAACATTAACAATCACTGGCTGAAACCAAACAGTTGATTTTTTAAATTCTTGGGTGCTGAGAGTTACTTCAGACTGGGCTGTTCCCACCTGCAGAGAGTGTTTTTTTCTCAGGTTTTCCCAGAAGTGTACACTTCCTTCTTTCTAGATTTGCTAATACTTTAATACAAGTGTTATTTTTTTACATTCATAAAACTTATTAGCTGCCTCATGTCTGTAAGGCAAAGAAGGCCAAGTATCACTTTTCTCACCAGCTGGGACAATTTTAGCAATAGAAATCACTTTAATTTCACAGCTTGATTCAAAACACTGCTATTTACACTCTGTTGTGTGGTGATATCCTCCCCTGTTTATGCGCCCCGGTTTAAAATTTTACTACATCCACCATGCTGGTTTTCTTCCTAACAAGTTCAGAAGACCAGGCTGAAGAAGTAAGCAAAAAGCATGGTGGTATCACTCCTGTACTAAACTTGGGAAGCATGGCTAAATGGGATTACCTGTATTATTACAGTCCTGATCCAGCAGTCCTCACTGAAGCAATGACTTAAATGGGAGCTTCGCCAAAGCCCGAGTGGGGGCAGAAGGCTGCAACAGTTGGCACTAAAGGAGCAAGATGTCAATTGCCTTATAATAATGGGCATTTTCCTCCCAAATATTTAAAGTAGATCTGTATGGATTTGTCTCAGTGGCTTCAGTTGGTAGCAATATGTGGGAGAGAGGGGTCAGAGATGTCCCACGGTGGAATGTTTTTTGGGATATATGACCCTTCTTCTAAGGCACTGGAAACGAAATACGATCGGTTCTGGGTTCCGGTGCAATGCAGATCTGGATCAATGCAGCAGGTTTCCCTGCTAACCCTGTGAGGTGAGAGGGATGGGATGACACCCACCACCTTCCCCAAATTACAAATACTTACACGTTAAAATCGCTTAGTCTTTGTACATAGCTCTTCCAGGTGAGATAATAAATATACAAAAGAATAAAGTCTACTATATAAATGAAAGCAGATTTATAAAATTACAAGTTTAATAGATAAATATAATAAATACTTTATGCATCATAACTCTGGACAACTACATTTAAAGCAAGTATGTTGGCAAGTCACAAAAAAAGTTGCGCCTCGGCAACTTTATTTTTCATAAAACCACACTGACAGGCATATTACAATGTTACGTATGAGGCTTTATGCTGTAAGTATGTTCAAATCCCACTCACCTACCGAGTTCACCATGACATATATATGGGTGTAGTGTACTTTCTATTTTGGAATGTCTTTTTTGCACACCGACACGGTTGTACAGATAGATGTCCTACTTACCAGGGACAGTGGGGAAGAGTTTTGAAGAAAAATACTGGTAAATGACTTCTAGAAAAACTAAAGCATTTCTTAACTTTTTATTGACATTGGCAAATTAAAATAGAATAAATTAACAATATTTTCTCAAAAAAATGTTTTGTACAAAAATACTGTCAAAATTTCCTGAAAAGCTTTCAACACAGTAGTATCTTTTCATGTACTGAATAAACTATATTAGCACAGTGTCAAAATGCTGAAGACAGAAACAAAATAATAATAATTAAAAAAAAATCTGTGAAATGGTTGCCACTAGTCAATATTCCATCCACACCATATTATTGTCTGTACATATGGGGGAGGGGGAATGGGTAGCAGACTTCTAAGTAACAGTATTACTTTTCCTGATCTGGAAAGGTTTGGCCCACATCTGTTAAGCTTCCAGTTTAGCGTATTAAAAAAAAATAAAAATATTAGTCTGCACTGCAATGCATAGTTAAAAATTAAGCAAGATGGCAGCATTTGTGCAGTAGTATCTACCCTTCAAAGTTCATGCAACCAACTAATGCAATTTTTTTTCCCTGTTCACTCAGAATTTGAATGCAGTTCAAGTCATTGGAAATGATCGTTTACAAAATCCACAAGATTAAGCAATTTGCCAAGATTACTATCTAACAGTTCAGCGCTGTGGGAATTATGGGCATGTTACTGTGAGGAAATTAAGAGTGAGGAGGGGAGGGGGGCGACCAACATAAAAAGGTAGAGTTTGATAGAAATTATTACTATGGGAGGGGGACGTGAATGTCAAAGCTACAAAAAAAAAAAAAAAAAAAAAAAAAAGAAGTGGCAGCGATTTAAGGAAAGAAAAATTATACAAGCGCATAGTTGACTCTGCTTTCCAGATTCTCACCTTTTCAAGCCCTGAAAAGTGAGACACCGTGTCTAGGGGAATGTTTTCATTCGCACCGATAGAAAGTCCTTTGTTTGTTTTAAATGCATCAGCAGCTCACCCTGCTGGGCTGCTGTTTGCAAACGAAGTCTGTCATGAAGTCAAACTCGTTCTGTCCCAACCACAGCTCCGGGAGCTCCTTGATGCGATCCAGCCCCATTTCGATGACTAAGGACATGAGGACCTCCTCGTCGATGAAGTCAGTGTCTATGACATTGGGCGGCA
>NW_010129614.1:0-202 GCF_000699245.1 Pterocles gutturalis | reverse complement strand
AAAACCCCCCTGCCCCCCCCCCCGCCCCCGCCGTGCTTGGGGTTACAGTCCCTGAAATGCTGCTGCTGGCTGCTGCCGTTCAGCGGGTGGCTGCCGGGGTGCAAATCCGGCATGTAGTGGCTGTGGGAGTAGGGGTGGTGGCTGAAGTACTGGTTGTTCAGCTTCTGGAGCTGCATGCTGGCGCTCAGCTGCCCTCCCGGGC
>NW_010129613.1:10939-11232 GCF_000699245.1 Pterocles gutturalis | reverse complement strand
AAGGCTCTGAGGAGACCTTCTAGCAGCCTCCCAGTATTTCAAGGGGGCTACAGGAGAGACGGAGAGGAACTCTTTATCAGGGAGTGTAGGGATAGGACAATGGGTAATGGTTTTAAGCTGAAAGAGGGTAGATTTAGATTAGATATGAGGAAGAATTTTTTTTCCTGGGAGGGTGGTGGAACACTGGAACAGGTTGCCCAAAGAAGCTGTGGATGCCCCATCCCTGGAGGTGTTCAAGGCCAGGTTTGATGAGGCTTTGGGCAACCTGGTCTAGTGGAAGGTGTCCCTGCCTG
>NW_010129613.1:0-10908 GCF_000699245.1 Pterocles gutturalis | reverse complement strand
CAGGGGGGGGTGGAACTAGATGATCTTTAAGGTCCCTTCCAACCCAAAACATTCTATGATTCTATGAAATTACTCTTTTAAGTACCAGCACTTACTGTCTCTTGACATCTAACCCTGCATACCCCCAGAAGATCTGCAGATGCCTTTGCAGTTAGACATGCAGATGTCTGAGCATGGGATGAAGCTACTGCCAGATGTACTAGTTAGCTTTGAACATTACAGAGGAGTTAGCATCCTCTATGATGCCTTGTACCCTATTAAATCTTTATTATAATGGTGGTTATTGCATTTGACTAGAACATGGATTTTTGCTATCACTAAAACAGTTTGTTTCAACCTGCCTTTTAGAAAATTAATTCTAAAGCTCCTGTCCTAAGCTACAGATGACTGTGGAATACATGCCCAAAATGTACAGAAGCCAGGAATGACAATTTCAGTTGTGATAGCCTGAAACAGTGTGCTCACAACCAGTTTGCTCTTCTTTTTTAAGTGCTGTCACTATCCTTTAAAAAAACCAGTCTGAGTCAGTGTGGAATTTAAGCATACAACTGATTCTTAATGTGCCATGTTTTCTGTACAGCCTTCTGGAAGGCATGTGTCCTACCACTAATGCTGCCTAGGAGATTGCTCGCCATCTTGACAAATAACCTTTTGGACTTAGAAATACATGCGTTTAGTATTTCTACTTTACACAGCACTGAAACCCACAGAAATGTGAAACTACACACTCTCAAGAGAATACAGCTGTTACGAATGCAAACACTGCATTTTCTCCACTATATGTGTTGCTGCAAACACCTTCATTTAGACTGCATTTACACCAACAGGCAACATCGAGCCAAAATATATGCAAACATATAATTTAAAAAAAATCCCAACCATTCATAAATTTACAAGCATTAATTCTTTCATGATGCTGATTTCTTATATAATATGATGTCAGGCTCATTTTATTTCTTCAAGGATCTCAGTGAGGAATTTGCCAAGTTAGGTACAATGAGGGAGATCAATGGCTTGATTTTCAGTGCTCAATTCCAGCTGATTGAAATGAAAGTCTTACAAAAATGCTTCTGAAAGTCCCAGTATGCCTGCTTGCATCCTCTGATACCTTGAAAACATGACCCATAATGATTGCTGGAGTATCTAAAACCTTTCCTCAGGCACTAGTTTGAGGAATGCAGTCAGGCTGCTCCGCACTCCTCTCTCCTACAACTTGACCAGAATACGGATTTCAATACAAGAACATGGGATGAAAGTCTGCTTAATCTCAGCACCTTGCCCACACATGCTATGAGAAAGTCCATTTCTTCAGCATGTCTTCCCACATATTTTTGTGTGCCTCTGGGTGTGTGCATCACAGATCTTTTCCTTGAAGACTATGAGAAAGAGAGAAGGAATCATTTGCATGATACATTATAAACATATTAATCAACATGTTTCAGAAAGGCACTTGGATACCATAAGAGGCATGGAATAAGAAAAGAACAGTAGCTTTAGGGTGTACAACAGACTCAGAGCACAAATAAAAGATAGTTTAGTCCTCAAATAAAGTAAACCTGTGGTAATTTTGATAGAACAGCAAATTTATGGAAAACATCTCAAGCCTAATATATCCAGTTGAGTGCATAATAAAAAATAAAGATGGCCCAAAGGTATAATTTTGTATCTTTATCTTGTTCACTAATGTAGAAAACTTAATACCTCCATGATTCACAAGCTCCTTCTTAAACTGATGATAATGACAGTCCATCAGTAGCTTGGTCTTACTAACCTAGCAGAAAGCTATCCAAAAATTGCTTATATATTTCTCCTAAACTCTGACTTAAATGTATTCATAAGCAGTATATATGTATTTATTCTTGTGCTAATACGATTCTTTAGCTTAAATAGGTCTTCTCCTCTGTGTTATTTACCCTGCTAATCATGCATAAAGATCAATCAGGTCAGCCTTCATTTTAGAAGGCTAAATAAGCCACAGCCTCTTAGTCTTCTATCTTTCGACAGCTCTCTATTTAATTTTGCCTTTCCTTCAGTGCCTATTCCGGTTTTACTTAATCCCTCCAAAAGATGGAAGACCAAAGCTCTGTGTGGAACTGCAGAAAAAAACTGGGCCTTGTATCCTAGTAAGACAGAATTGCCATGTTTTCAAGTCCAGTTTAAAAAAAAAAATAAAATCAAACAAGCAGGGTGAAACACAAAATAGATTTTTCCAAGGAACCCCTATGCCAGGCTCTGAAGGCTCTGATAATCTGGCATTTACTAACTTTTTGCTCACAATAGTGAGGGAAAACCACACCTTTGTTTAAATGCCATAACACGCTGTAATGAACATCTGTCTTATAATGGCTCTGAACACAAGCTACCAGCATTTATCAGACTGTCCATTACATTTTCTTAAGACTTTCTTAATTTTTCAGATATTCAAATAATCAATGATATATAATGTCAACTTCAGATCACAAGAAATTAAAAGCTTGAACACTACCTAGCAGACGTAGTCCTTTGAGCAATTCATCTGGCTAATTAGAAATAAATTATCTTTTAATATACCTGTACTAGAATGAGACAGGACATATCAGAATGTATTACAACCCTCTATACTACCAGCCAGCATTGTTCTGCCCCAAAAGAACTGAAAGCTTTAAAATGGGAATATTATTCAAAGAGATTATACACTATATACCTATATGTTGAATTATTCATCTGAATTAATTCTACTTCCATTATCATACAAGTCCCAAAGATCAATTTATAAGAATATTAAGTGATTCAGATGTCCTGACCATATTTTCCAGTTTGTTTTCTTTCTAAACACCACCTTCAGAATGGCCGTAAAAAAAGGTAAATGTATGACAAAATAAAAAGCAAACAGTGGTAAGGGTTAACAGCAGTCTACTTGAACAAGTAAAAGAGCCTCCAAATCAAGATTGGACAAATCTTGATTTCTTGGATGTCCAAAGTCCATCTTTTAAAAAGAAAAGGTCAAAAATAATTTTTATTGGTGCCTTCTCCTCCAAGAAACCAAGCTATCAACATAATTCACTCCACAAGAATAGTTTGATACACTTAAAAGAGCAAAGCACTACATTTCTCAGATGGTTGGAACTAAGCCAAAGGAAACACAAATTGTGTTTCCAATGTTCAAAAGCACTATTAGATTAGCAGGGCCGATACAGGAAACTAGAGACGCTGACAGGTTTGTCTTATCTAATATTTCCTGAACAAAGTGCGGTGCTCTTATTCTTTGAAGATTCCTGAACACTGTGCTTAAGCTATTAAACTAAGCCAAAAACCATTTGGGACAAAGGAGGTCTTTAATATTTATGAACAGGCTTGTTCAATATGCTACACGTTGAACAGCTGAAATCAAGAGAGCTCAAGTGATGGATTCTTTTAGTAAACGCTGCCTTATTTTGCCCTGTTTCTCTCAAGACATGACCTCGCTCCAGAGATACTGTCTGTCTCTTTCCAGAGATGATCAGCATGGTCCTTCTGCAGTTTACTCATGTGTAAGTCACAACACACTTTGTTTGCTATGTCAGAACTTTAGATCCCTTCGCTCTCTCCTTATCATGTATCTCAGTTGGTAGGCCTGGACTCTTCCACCTCGCTCTGACGTATGATGCCTTATGATATGATTCTTCTGGGCCTGGATCAGGAAAAATTCCTGTTCGCTACTCCTGAAAGTAAGACAGGCCCTGCAGATACAGTACTTGGAAAAAACATTCTCTCTGGAAACCAAAGGTTTTTAAAGATACTGAAAGTGTTTCACCAAAATAAGATATTAGTCGTTTGCTCAATAAGGATTAAAACACTAAGTGGCCTGTGCAGCTTGGTCCAGAACCTCAGAAATATTCAGAAGATTCAGTGTTCAGCATCCCTCACTCCCCCTGAAACAAGAAATGTGTTTAATGATTCAGGCTGTAAGTTTTTACTTAAATATTGTCCTTGCATTGCAAGTGTAGCTGAGATAAAGTCAGAGTCAAAGAATCGTAACACTGCTGCAACAATTTTTCAGCAATGTCAGAAAAATATTTCCAGAAGTTTAGCTGGCTCTCTTTTCTCGTGGATTAAGAGGCATTTTTAAGCTTTCTCTGTCCTCAAATCCTAAGCCTTACGATCTTGTTAGCCTGCCTGGATCGAGGTTGACTTTTCCCCATTATTAGCACTCCCACTGCTCTCATGGGGCCTCCTGTCTCTCTTGGTGACATCTTGTCTTTGAAACTGTTCTGTCTCTTTCCTGTTTTCTTCCTAACAGCTTTGACTGATCGTGCTGAATAATATCAAGCACATAAAGCAATACTAAATAGCAAAGATACAACAACAGCAATAAAAAGATATATTTTTTTTCAATACACATTGCTTAAAGCAAAGGTGAACACTGCCTCCTGTAAGTTCTGAGGGTGCAGCTGAGAAAGATGGCAGTGTATCAAATGTAAGAACAGAAGAATGCATTAAAAGTAGAATTGTAAATTTTTATATAAACTTCAGATAGAAACACTTATTTCAAACTCTTAGCAGGGTTGATGTCATTGTCCTTCTGTCACTTCCTTCACTGAAAGCCCACAAGTCTATGCAGATTATTCCAATGATGACTTGCTATATAAAAATATAACTGATTTCTGGTTTTTTTTTGGTCAATTTAATTAATTTTAATAAAAAGCATCATTAAAAATAATCATTCTTTGTTGTTAACATCAAAATGCAGATACAGGTAGATTTAGATTAGATATTAGGAAGAAATTTTTCACTGTGAGGGTTTTGAGGCACTGGAACAGGTTGCCCAGAGAAGCTGTGGATGCCCCATCCCTGGAGGTGTTCAAGGCCAGGCCGGATGAGGCTTTGAGCAACCCGGGCTAGTGGGAGGTGTCCCTCGCCACAGCAAGGGGGTGGGAACTCTATGATCTTTAAGGTCCCTTCCAACCCAAACCATTTTATGATATGATTCTATGATATGACTGATTCATGGAAACATAGATGTGCATAAAAGCTTCCACCCTTTCCTCTTTCAGAGAAGGACTTGGTTTAGCTGTGGTTTGAATTCAGTCATCCTCACATGTAAACAGCCTGGTCTCATCCTCCAGTGGACCCTCTGACAACGGCAGACTGACAGACAGCTGCCCCTGCTTGCCATTTATACAGCACAACTCCTGCCATGTTTTATTTTCACCCATCTTCCCTCCCTCTTTCGCAGGCTATTCTTTATTTTCAGTTTCTTCTCTTTCCTTCCTTCTCACCTATTTCCCATTCTCATTATTTTTTTTTCCTAGTGTTTGTATGCCTCTGGTTCATTTTCCTTACTAAGGAACAAAAATGCTTCTTGGCATGGGGTCCTCCTGATGACTTCAACAAGCCACACTGGAAACTTTTTGGGAACTTAAAACTGAATGTTCCTGGTGGAAAAAGAAGCTAAAAAAAAAAAAAAAAAGTACTAGTCTTTATTCTTCCCTTACTTCACAAAAAGATGCAGCTCTTTTTGTGTCCAGCTGGAATAAAAAGCCACTGCTAAAGGACAATACAGGTGTAAGTTGTGACAATTATTGAGGCAACTGAGATGAAATAAGGCAATGGATTAGTGTGAAAAAAGACTGCATAGGATTAAGCAACTTAATCTCCAAACTCTTATCTATGCTGAAGCAGTTTATACCTTAACAGAGGTGCGTAATTTGTTTAAAGAAAACATCTGTCATAATTTCCAACACTTGTTCTCATTTTAGGAAGGGTCATTATGACTCTTATTTCTCAGATATTAGATATGCTGCAGACATGCTCACATGCACACACAGACACACACAGAGACTGAGGAGTACCTCAGGCTGTGGAGAGGTGATGAACACTCCCACTCTCAACAACACTCTGTCTTTACCTGAGAAAGTATGAAGTACTCTGCATACACCTTAGGTGAAACTTTAATTTAGCTTGTTGAATACCATTGAACAAGTTTTTATTAGCTTTAAAGTATGCAAAGTCAAACAAAGAATATGAAGAAAAATAATGAAAAAAATAAATAAGATTAATTATTGCAGCAGGTTCTGGAAACATGCCTTGACCTTTTCCCCTCCACCCCTAACAGTGAAAGAAATGTGACAAAAAAATGAAACTCTTTACTGCCAGCAAAGACCACTCCATGACCAAAGATTAAAGTTGTGCTCATCATTATGCCCTTAAAACCAAATTTTTTCTTCCGATAAGCCTTAGAAATGTGTAACAGTCTCAAAAATTCAGGCATGTTTTCTTTGTGCTAAAAAATGCAGACCAGTGGTGTTAAAAGCTTTGCAATATAAGGTTGATAAAATACTTATAGAGCGTATACTGAGAACAGAAATATTAAGTGTCCCAATCTCATTTTACAAGGAGTATAAATCATGGCACAGATCTGATTAAATGCTATACAAGTTCTCTGATCGAATACGGATAGGCGACACATTCTCATTTTGCAATACGCGTCATTGATGCACACCATGCAATAATTCTAAAAAACATCTGGTTTTAGGAATGAGCAACAAGTCAGAAAGCTTTTCTGAACTGATAAAGAGAGGCCATCTTTATAAAAAAATTGTTGCTGACAGCTATTCATCACTGTTAAATTAGCTACTAAGGACCCAATGCATGAAAGTTCCTACTCTGCACACCTAAATGGCACCTGCCACCAAGAATTCAAGCTTCTCCTCAAGTGTGAATGTGGCCCTAGGATTTGCTGAACTTGTTAAATTACTTTGTTCATGGAGTGTAGCCTTTATGTAAACCTTTGGAGCATGATAATTATAGAGATAATATTAAGCTTGATCTGTGACACAGAATCGTAAAAAATGCCAGTGAATCTTGCTGTCAACCACAGCTTCAGCAGTACGGTGTAATACATAAATACCATAACATTCCTACTGCAATCCTCAGGTCATTTAAGTATGGGCAGGTAACAGGGCTTTTTTTAAAGGGAAAATGCTGGGCTTTTTCTGCTATCACAAACTAAACTGGTTAAAATGAATATCTGTAAAATAACAAAATATAACAAGAGAAGTAAATATTTAAAAATACTTCTGTATTTTATGAAGTGTTCAGGAAAATGTGTGTTTCTTTTTAGACATGTGAGATGTAAAAAACACTTTATCTAACAGAATTTTTCAGATTTCAGCCATATATAAGGGGAGGAGAGAAAGGAAGGAGGGGAGAGAGAGAGAGAGGGTGAGAGGGAGAGGAAGAGAGGCAGGGAATCTTTCTATCTAGATCAGCTCCAAAAGTAAAATGCTTTTATTCTGATTGTTAAAATAGGAGGAGTTTTACAGGGAATGGAAGCACCCTTTCCTGAAACTTCCAGGATAAACTAATTAGATAGATGTAGGAAACCAGGAAATATAAATATACATCCCACTGGCACAAAGGTTTCTTGTTACTACATTAGAGAATGTTAAAGTAGGATCTCTGCATTTCTACGATGTTTAACAAGACTCATGGATCACCTGTCATTAAATGCTAGTCACATAAAATAACCTCTGGATTCTAACCATGGAATAGATTTGCATTTCAAGTGCACACACACAAATACATACACATATTCAGATTATAACTGCTGGAGATTAACTAGCAGGAAATTCTTATGTTTTTCAACAAGGCTTATAAAGTTGCAAAGTAGCCATAAATGTGAACAGAAATATTTTGTGATATCAGGACCTTTACTAACACATGGGACCGGTGATATTGTTCCTCACATGCAGGACTAATGCTGGAGGAAGCTCTGTACTTCATCCCACATCACTAGTAATTAAAGATATTCCCACACTTCAACAGCACATGTTCTCTAAACATCACACTATCTTTACTGAACATTTGGGAGATTTAAAAGAAAATAAATAAGAAGACCATTTCCCTCCCCTCTTTCTTTCAATCAGTTGAAGTGCTGTCAGTAAGTAAAAATAAGCAGGGCAGAGCACCACTGCAAGACCTGAACTTGCTGAGGGACAGCAAGGCAGGGAAACAACTGCTTCCTGTGGCACACACAAAGCAGAGTTGCATGCCAAAAATATAGCTCCTCACATCAGCTGCTGTTGCCTTTTGAACCAAGAGCTGAGAAGGACCCATTCATTCACACAGGCGGGCTGAGAATGAAACATTATCAACTTCTCTTGGAGCTGTTTTCAGAATGGCCACTCATGATGTATCATTAAAAAAAAAAAAAAAAAAAAAGCTTCAGAAATAAAATAAAATAAAATAAAATAGTAAATCTCCACTATATTTCTTGCATTTTAAAAACTATTCTGCTTCAAAGTCCTGGCAGCTCAAGATACTTTTTCTACCATTTAGAACACCAGGTGCCACACCAAGATATCAGCAATTTTGTAAAAACCTGTTTGTCTATGATGAAAACATCCCTTTTGTATCAGTTTAAGAGCTAAGGTGCTTTCTCTTTTTCCTGATAAAGTCACGCTGACATGCTGAATACACACATCCTGCAGTCTCTCTCAGCCTAATAATGGAAGCCTGTCTAGTTGAACCTTTCCTAATACTTTTCATTTACTTTTTACATGTACACTAAATCACTGATGTCTTTCCTCTGAATTCTTATTTCTCTTTTCCTGACCTACTTTTTAAACATGAGGTCTTGGGAATACTATTACACATTTGCCTACCGGATGTCTGGACTTCTGCTAAAGTGATCTGTTCTTTTTGCATATCTGTCTATTTTCAGAGGAATAATAAGCCAGCATGTTAGATTATTCACTGCCAGCATGAAAAGGCTAGCCTTAAATATTTCAAGACAATGCCACAAGTGAATGCATTTGTTGACGGTTTCTTAAAAGAGTTGAAATTACCAGAAGACGAATTCTGACTTACTAGTTGAGCAGGTTTGCGAGGAGTACTAGCAAGTATATTGTCAAAACATACAATTCTGTCAAATGTCATCAGTTTAGTCCTTTGACTGTTGAAATCCAGTGGGAAATGTAACAAAATGCACTACATTACTGAATTTATTTGAATCAGAAATACAATGCAAATAACCTCTCAATTAATTTGGCTGACAGTCCTAACCTGAACTTGAATTTCCACAGCCATTTGATACTGGCACTTCCGGTACTGAAATGATAAATGCTAAAAAAATTAATCCCTTTTTTTCCCTGTTAACAGGCTTAGAAGTCAAAGAAGTGGTTTTATAAAAGCAAAAGATATTCTACTTCTTTCCTCTCATCTTTCTGCCTAGTTCACAGACCAGCTGTTGAAGGAACCAATCAAAATCTTCCCGTGACTCACTTCAGTCAGAGAAAAAAAGTCTTCAAAAATCACACTTCTGAAGTCTAACTTGTAGATTAAGTGGTTAAAAAAGTGTTTTCTTTTAAAAGAAAATATGAAGCTATAAATTAACACTAAAAACAAGACTAGCTAACAATTAAAAGAGAAACCTTATGTTCCAAGGACTACTTCCTGCAAAGACTTGTGCAGGTGCTTTGCT
Source organism: Pterocles gutturalis (assembly GCF_000699245.1). Lineage (NCBI taxonomy): Eukaryota > Metazoa > Chordata > Aves > Pterocliformes > Pteroclidae > Pterocles > Pterocles gutturalis. The sequence goes on along the minus strand of NW_010129613.1, from coordinate 1,466 downwards.
TCGCACATGAAATAGACTCATTAAAATTAATGGGACAATTCACTGTAAGTCAGAGTGTACAGATTTAAATCAAAATGCTTGGAATCACCAAATGTAATCAGGAGTTAAATCAGTAGCAGAAGAGCTTGACTTAAATCTTCGAGTTTAATCTTGTTTTTCATTTGTAGGATTTTTTCTTTAAAGAAAAGTTGAGTCTTGTTGGCTGGTGTAATTTTTCACCTTAAGGAGCATTAGACACAATATATACCCATAAACGGTGACCAATATAATTGTGTGACTTGTACAAATGTATTCAAATTCTTAATTTTTATTTTTTATAAAGTATGAAAAGAGTAAATGGAGTATTTCTCACAAACTAGATAATGGTTAGATTTTATTCTTTATTTGGGTCTATTAATATGGATGGAAAATTGTATCCCAGTTTAAGCTAAACAGAAAAGAAAATATTGAACTAATTTAGTCAGGGAGTAATCTCATTTAACTTCATCCACCTAAAAGTTAAGAACCTAGTCTCCGCCAGTAAGTGAGGCTCTGTTTGCAGTCAGTGGAGATAAAAGGCAACTTTGGTCAGTGTTTCCTCTTTCTAATAATGAGATTATTTGCCATCTGTAATGGCTATCTTCTCCCACTGACTAAAAAGGGAAGGCAAACTTTTTGCTTGGAATTCAACAGCTAATGCTAGGTGACATGATTCTCACTCATATGATTTAATCTAAACACTTAAGTGCACTAGAGACACAAAAAAAGTCTATCAAAACTTACACTATTAAAAAAATAGTTTCAAATGCAAAGGATATATTATATTTTTGCAATTTAAATTAATTAATTTTGGTTAGCATGGTCTTTAAAACTTTAGAACTAGTAAGCAGTACTGTCTCTCATATTTTATTTTAACCATAGACTGAAAATGAAAAATAACACCAATTTACAGGCTTTTCTAATTTCAAACTGTTTCTTAACTTCCAGGGAACAAATCACTGAATAAGACTCTGTCCTGGTTTCACCTGGGACAGATTTAACCTTCTTCATAGTAGCTAGTGTGAGGCTATGTTTTGGATTTGTGCTGAGAAGAAAGCTGATAACATACTGATGTTTATAGTTGCTGCCAGGACAGTCAAGGACTCTTCAGCTTCTCTGTTGTGACAGTGTCTGCAGGTGCAGGAGAAGCTGAGAGGGAGCACGGCCACAATTACTAGCCTAGGATTCGACCTTAGGTTTAGGACTGAGACCCAAACTGGACAATAGTCTATTCCATATTGTGCATGTCATGCCCAGTAAATAGATGAGACTCTGTCCAGAAGTGATCTCTCTTACTGTGGGTCATCCTCTCTCAGGCTCTAGGTCATCTCCATCTGGGTGGTCCCTCTCTTGGGGTCGTCTCAGTCTCTTGGACACTCAGGCTATCATCTCTGTTCAGGGATTGCTGTTTTGGAATTGTCCCTGCCCCAGGATCATTAGCTGGGAAC
>NW_010129612.1:13598-22040 GCF_000699245.1 Pterocles gutturalis | reverse complement strand
CTCCGTGGATTCGGTTCGGGTGACCCCGGTTAGAACGTGCCTTCTCTAGGCTTTTGTTTTTGTCTTTTTCTCCTGCTGGTCCTGCCGGGGTGATCCTTCGGCTGCAGATTCCCTGATCCAACGGGGACGGGCTCCTGTAGGAATATTTTGGGCCTGAGCCTCTCCCAGTGCGAGGGAATGGGAGGCAAAGGCACCGACTGCTGAGCTCGAACCGTCCCCTATCTGCAGCGGATGCCTTTGTGCTCAATGAGCAGATAAATTTAAACTCCTTTCAGACTTCCAACCCTCCCGGGGGCGTTCACTTCTGTGAATCTAGGGAAGGTAATTCTACAGGAGAGTTGTTTGCATTCAGTTTTAGTGTGGTTATTTATGAAGCCAAAAATCAAATACATCTCCAGACCAGTGGGTACAGCTTTGCTTTTTTTTTTTTTTTTTATTTTTTATTTTTTTTATTGGCCTGCTTCTTGCAGCTCCAGGCTTATCTGAAAAACCATGGTGGGGCACTTTAAAAACAATATTTTTGTTCAAGCCACTGATTCCACCTAATTCAGAGTCCCACTGGCTTCAGACACAGGTCAAGCCTTACTAAGGAAGGTAAGACATTGCTCAAAACATCAGTGTTTGGAAGCTTCTGTTGTTATGCTTAACCTAGAAGTATTTCTTTTTGGTCATAATTTGAAATAACTCAATTCTGGTAAATGAATCTGTGATAAATAGTTTCTCCCCGTGTCAGTCTTGTTTCCTCAGTACTGATAATACTGATGGAGCCAAAGCTTATTCAATCTCACAAACCAAATGAATGATTCACAGGCTGTGTCTCCACACAGCAACTCTATTTATACGGTGCGAGAATATCCCATAAATACCATGTCCCCTTAATCACACATCTGTATTCATTTTGATGGGAAGGCAATTATTTCTCTCTAGCACAGTTCCGTTTAGTGACTTCCTAATGTGCCAGAGATTAATTATTCCAGACACAAATGCTGAAATACCCTTCCATTGGTCAGCAGCGTCTTGCACCGCGCTGTCCCCATCGTCCCCAGCAGAAGCTGGACCAGTCCCTCCAGCTCCAAGGCTGAGGATGTGCTCTGGGGCGTGAGCATGGCGGGCACCTGCACCTTCCAGCACTGCAGTGGTGGCATACAACCGGGACATCGCATCAAATAAGCTTTTTTTTTTAAAATAGGAAGGACTCATGGGCGGGTTTATATAACAGACTTTAGGGAGGGACGAGCAAGTTTGGGGAAAAAACTTGTGTCATCCTCTGTGAAGCCGTGTTGTCCCCAGCGGTACCCAGCGTGGGGGACCCAGGGTGGCAGGGTGTCAGGGGTTCTGCCATCGCCGTGTAAACTGCTCCTTGTCACACCAGCTGCAGAGCAAAGCCATGTCTGGGAAATGCTCACCCCGGGAATGCATCCTCAGGGAAACCAGCGCTCCTCTGGCTGGGCTCTTGGCCACTCGAGTTGAAGCATCTCTGTGTCTCCTGGAGCCACTACGCCTGTATAAACAACTACGCAGAGATGGAGAGAGACGATCCTGACTGATGAGGAGCCTGGGCTTGGCTCGGGGCCTGAACCGTGCCTAGGACTGAACGGCCAGGCTGGGGAGGTGCTGGCGACACGCACAAGCTAGCGCCCGAGCTTTCCCCCACGTTCTTCTACAGCTGTGCCAGCTGCTGAGGCACGCGGGGCCGAGCCCTGGGGAATTTTGCATTTTGCAGTTCCCAGCAGGAGAACAGAGTCCCATCCCTGAGCTCACATGTCCCAAGTGCTGGAGCCTGAGCAGGACCAACGGGAGCTGCAGCCTGGGCTGTGAGTCCTGAACACACCGACTGCCCCGTGCTGGTGTCACGGTGGGGACAGCATCAGTGCCACCGCCTGCTCCTGTGTCCGGAATGCACGTGGAGCAAGAGCAAACAGCCTGTTTGCAGTTAATCGCCTCTGTTCTCAGTAATTCCAGAGAGGAGCAAGAAAAGCCCAAACCAGTTTGGATTAATCTGTTCTGGGGCTCATGCACAAAACACTCTCAAAGTTTTTTCCACCCTGAGGAGGTGTGAGGAGGGACCATTGCAGGTTTGGGAGTCACCAGTAAATGCCAAGAGCATCGTTCGTGGGTCCACCCGCTCCAGTGAAATGCGGGACCTTGTCCCCTCACAGTGATGGCTCCTGGCTGGGGGGTGAGGGGACCGGGGGGAGTCCTGCCCCCCTGAAGCCGTGACCCCCAGTGCTCCTGCTCTTGGCCCTGTGGTTTCTGTTGTGTGCTTGCCTGTTCTCTTTTTTTTAAGTAGGACTGGAAAAGGGAAAATAGTTCCCTGAGCCCACACAATTATGTAGTTTTGGAGTCAGGATCAGCAAGTGTGCTCTGTCATCAATTTTTATTTTTTTTTTTTAATCAAAGTGTGTCTGAAGAGAGGAGTGAGTTTGCAACACAGACTCAGGTTTCATTTTAAAACATTTTTTCCAACATACTGGAATTAATGTCAGTCTAAAGCCAGTGACAGATGTTATTTTAAAACACTTGGGTTTGTTTTCTGGTACTCTAGATTTAAGAGATATTTTCTCCCAGAGCCCATGTAGAAAAATCCTAAAGACATGTTCTGGGCCAGTTTCCTGGTTCCCACAAGGGCAGTTCCAGAATTACAAGCTAATCTGTAAGTGCAGAAGAAACAGAAATACAAAATAGATTCAGCTGTAGCAGCTGAAGGAGCGCAGGGGGAGGAGAGGAAACATGCCGTGCTTTCAACAGTGAAAACCCGACCAAGGTCTCCAAGAGCCTGTGAGGAGCTCTTCACCGGCCCCGTTGCCTGGCTGCAGCCCAGCGGAAGGCTCCTCTTTCCTTTGTGGTACACAGGAGACTGGCACGCGTTTTCTCTTTATGTTTCTTTCACTCCTGTAGCTCCCCAGCCATCCTCGGGTGCAAATAACCCCCAGCCCGGAGAGCCGGGGGGATGCGGGCAGCGGGCGCTGAGGCGGCAGCTCACGGATGGGACCCCCCACCCGTCTGAGCCATGGTGGTGTCCAGTGGGACCAAGAGGTGCTGAGGGCTCCTTCCTGGGTGCTCTGGGTCATCTCTGGGTAACACCTCAAACAAAGCAGTCTGGCAGCTGGGAAAAAAATTCTCAGCTTAACCCTTATGGATGCATTTCTGATTTTTTAAAAATTTTTTCAATGGAATATATACTTGCCAAAGGAAACATTTACAGAGTGTGCTTTACAGCCCCCCATCAGCAGACCAGCCACCCTTTGCCATGTGAGCATCCCCCCAAGCGCTGGGGCACTCCAGCCCGCTCTCTTCCAAAGGCAAATTGCTCCCGTTGACTGATCTCATACATGGGTACAGAGTTAATTTTTCTTTTTTCCAGGTTACATGTCATCTGAAATCCCAAATACAGATTTAACGCTCCATTTAACATCCAGGTTCTTGTTGAGGTTTATCAGACAGGAGTTTGGTCTGGGAAAGCCCCGTACCTCGAGCGCCGGGATGCTGCGGAACGTTTCGCGGTGAAAATGCTGCTGTACCAATGCTCTCGGGTGCTGACATTCCCATCCCCGAAACTTCTCCTTAAGCACGGAGACCTGTCATCATTATGTTTACTCTTCTGATTACCCAGTAATGTTGTTTTCAGATGTAAAGCATCCCACAGCGTTCACCTGCCTGGCCTCCCGCGAGCGATGCCGGCGGGCGCCGTGCGCTCCCATCGCGTGCAGAGCTGTCTGCTGCTTTTCGGCAGCGGAGCGCGATCACGCTGACAAGCGGCTTCTGCTTTTTAAAGATGAAAAGAGCAGTTTCTTTAGAAGTTTCTTAGTCAATGCATAATCTTGTTGAGCAAAACCATCTTTCTTTTAACTTCGTTAGCCTTTCATCGCACATTTGTTCACGTTTGATCTACAAAGTGTTTTAACTTCTGCAAGATTTTGTGAGCGTTGTACGTTGTTTTCTCTTGGTTTTGGCTTGGGGAAGTCAGAATGGGATTTATTGCAAAGACAAAGCCAATGACACAAAGCCAGGCTTGTTCTTCAGGCATTTGCTGCCTCAGACTTCGTTGTGTGTTTCCTTCTCGAAGTAAATGGTCCAGGGCCAGGGCAGTGACCAAACACCAGGGTAAGGGCTGGAAAACTCCTGTGCTGGGCACTGGGCAGCGAGGAAGATGGAGCGAGTTTCCAGCCTGTGTTTTATTGTAAACTGTAAAATCTGGGTCCGAGAAAATTGAGGATGCCAAGCTGGCAGGAGTGCTCCTTCGGTCGCTCAGGCAGATAATTAGCTCACTCATTCATGGCGTTAATAGGAGTCAGAATATTTGCAGGAGTTAGTGATGGCAGGGGAAGGTCTCTATTTGGACAAGGCAGGGATGGCTGGGGTCCCTCTGCATCCCGGATGGAGCTTGGCACAGAGCTGGGTGCAGCGAGGGGCTGTCCTTTGCTCCTGTGTGTGTTCCGCGGTGGCCGGGACCTCGCTGCGACTCGTCGAGGTGCTGTTTGGACTCGGGTGTGAGCTGGATTTTACCCAAGGAAAACACACTGGGCACATAAGGAAAACCAGACGGGCTGTGCAGCTGCCCCGCTGCCTTTCCCAAGCACTGCCCTGAGAGAGACGCGTATGCAGGGAATCGCAGCACAGGGGCAAGCTGTGAGAGCCAGCCAATATCCCTTCTGCTTCTGAAACACCGTTTTGCAGCCATGGGTAGACCTGTCATCTCCTTGTTCAGCCCTTCGCTGGACCTGGACCACCGCAATGTCCCACCCGGTGAGCTCCACTGCTCTGGGTTAGGTGAAAATTCATTTGCTGTCTGTATTCTAAAACCATCTCATTGCATGGCAGTTAAATACCCACTGTAGAAGAGCTGTTTATTTGCAGAGTCTCCTCTCGCTTGTCATGTTGGGCTGTTGCCCATCGACAGACCACCACCGTGATCCGTCACAACTTTATTTCTTGGAAAAGGTCTTTGCAGAAGTAGAGGTGTGCATCCAGCCAGGTTCAGGTTCCCCAGACACGGACGATTTGCTGACAACATCCTGATTTGACAAATAGGAATTTCAATTGTTGTAGTTTCTTAAAGAAAAAACAAATCTGACACCTTGATCAAACAGCTAGGTCCTGTCAAATATTCCCACCACAAATTAAGGTTGTTAAGGTACTAATTAAAATGACCTGTTCTTTTTTATTTTCCCCAGCACTAATTAATATCTCTCTAAACCTTTAGAATACATAGAATTTCATCTAGACTTTAGCCAAACAAGAGCCTTTACAAATATTCTCCTACTGTGTCTGGGGAAAGGGAAAAAAAGAAAAAGAAAAAAAAAAAAAAGGAAGAATTTTAGTATATTGCTTCTGCAGCAAGAGACCATATTGCTTTTAAAATATATCAAAAAGTCCCTCTCTCGGTGAGTTGTGTACATTCTGTCCCTGAGATTCTAGAGCAGCAGTGACCTTACAGGAGCTCTGGAAGAGAAGCCCTTTGTATCTGAATTGGTACCCTGACATCTGATGAAGAGGTTGCCATGGCAAATATGCATTTCTTTATGTAATCAGAGAAAATAAGTGAATAAACCATGTCAGCCTGATTCATAACTCACGGCTGCTCAAGGCAGCAGCAAGCCCTCTCTACCAACGGTTAAAAAAAACCATAATAATTAACTAGACTGTTAAATTTAAGTGCGGCCAGTTTTGTTTCCTTTGCTTTGCAGGTTTAGAAATGTTCAATTACTGCAGGAAACAACCAAACCCCCAAAGCTTCCCCTGCAGCTTCACAGGAGCATTAGCATCAGCGGGGCTTTTGTGTTATTGGACTTCTCTTCACAGGGGGGAACAGTCCCCATTGTACACACAAATAGCCTGAGAGCACCTTGCATTTGGCACCATTATCTGATTATACACACAGAAATCTGCTTATATAATTCTGCTGGAACAGCAGTGAATTGTTTTGCCAGCAGTTTACACTCTCTGAGCTGAGCCCTTGCAGACCTACTTTGCAATCCGACTTCCCTCTTTGAACTCCCAGTTGCATCTGCTTGAAAGTATCCTCATTTTTTTACCTAAAATGTTGGAGGTTTATGTCATTCAAAATTTGCCAGTCATAGAAAATGTTAAATTTTTAGTGCAAACTGTAAAGGAAATTTAATTTCCGATTCTGTCGCCATGCTTCCTTTCTCCACTGTAACTCTGCTGATGTGTGACTCTCCATTAAAGACGTCCCACAGCAGAACTGCTCGTGGTATCATGGAAAGTAAAATGACTTGGGCCCTATCTTAGTGCCAGAGTAGGATGAGACCTGCCTCAAGAAGGAGAAAGAACATGATCTGGCTCCGGGCTGGTACATTTTCAGTCTATAATTCATAAAGTGAAGAAAGTTTTGATGAAAAAACAGGATGAGAAAATACTTTTTTTTTTTTAGTGGAAATTTTGCACTTTTTCCAAACACCAACATTTCATGCGGAAATACGATGCCTTTGGGCAAACAGCTTTGGGATATTTTTAATCTAATTTCGGGGGGAAATAAGCAATGGCAGAAGAGGAGCCAGGGTTGCCGAGGTCGTGGGGCAGAGGTGCCAGCGTGGGAGAGGCCCCCATGCTGGGGTGGGGTGGGGGCCAGGACCCCCATGCAGCTGGGTCGCTCCTGGCAGTGGGTGCATCGCCTGCGCCTCTTGCTGGCTGCACTCACCAGATGTGTGACCGTGCAGATGTGTGTGACCGTGCAGATGTGTGTGTGACTGTGCAGATGTGTGTGACCGCACAGATGTGTGTGGCTGTACAGATGTGCACGTGCAACAGTACAAATGTGTGTGACTGTGCAGATGTGTGTGACTGTGCAGATGTGTGTGTGTGTGACTGTGCAGATGTGTGTGACCGTACAGATGTGCATGTGTAACAGTACAGATGTGCGTGTACAGATGTGCGTGTCCGTCGCTCAGCCTGCTGCTCCGGTTGCTCCTTCCCTAAGCATCACACGCATTTTCCAAAAGGTCATTTAGGCAATTAACTTAATAGCCCACAATGTCATTCGGCAACTATTTGAACTCCCATAAATGAACTGACAGAAGCCCAACTGTTCCTTCCCCGTGACCTCCATGTACATTCACTTTGTTAACTCTTTTCACTGCTCGGTGAATACTCTGGGTGCAGGGCCAGGAGAAGGCTCGGCTGCTCACACCTCGGCCGCAGAGCAAATCTGCTGCCTGTGGTCCCTTCTGCTGCGGGGGTGCGCTGGCCCTGTGAAGCCCTTACACCACCACCCAAAGCCCAGCAGACCCCCCGTAATGCAATTTTCAGCCGAAGGCATCCGTCGCCGGGTTAGAACAGCGGGGTTCTTGGTTGGCCTTGGGAGTGTGGCACCGGGCATCGCGTCCCAACAGCTTCTGCAGAGAAGTTCTGCCCCGAAATTGCACTGGGGGAAGGGGAGTTTCAGTTCTGCTTCCCTTGCTTGAGCAAATCCCTGCTGAAAAGGGCCTGATCCTGCTGACCTACACGCTCAAGGGTGCGGGTTTTCTCTAGACAAAGTCTGGAATCTGAAAAATCCAGATGCTGTTCCTATCTTAGCCCTGGAGGCTTTTTCGTGACCCTCTGCCTTGCCACATCTGAGCGCTTTACGCCCAGCCCAGCTAACCCCAGAGGAGGTTAAACAGCAGAAGGAGAAAGGAGGGCAAGAGGAGGTGAAACACCTCCTTATCCTCTCTTAGGGCAGGAGACTTCACCTAGCAGAGACCCAAACAGTCCCACTGAGCAGAGGCATCGGCACCGTGCTTGGTGCAGAACGTTTTCAAATAACGTATGAACTTGCTTTGGAAACACCGAGTGCTACAGCTCCTTCCGCAGGGCAGGAATTTATCCCGATGGTGGAAATTCACCGGTTGGGATGTACCGTACAGCGACCAAACCAGGCTGGGGGCAGGAGCCCGCTGGGCTGGCCGGGAAAGAGCTGTTTGCAAAACCCTCTGCCCAGGGAAAAACAGTAACAAATCCAGTATTTACACACTCAACATGTTTTGTGTTTGCAAGGACAGGCTGTGACCAGCCCGGGGGTCCAGCCCCCCAGCAGCCGGGTGCTCGGTGCCTGTGACCCGTGGGGCGATGGAGGGGTGTCCAGCGGGGACAGTTGGGGTGGCAGGAGGCGATGGGCTGGTCACCTACACCGGCTGAGGTACCCGCACCAGCGATCCCATGGAAACTTTTACTAGATGGTGGTTTATTTCAAACTGTAGTTTTGAACCGTGCCCATTGAGATTATTAATCCTGGGTAATTAGCTGTGTGCTTTATGCTGTCTCCATAGGAGGTGACAGCTCTGTCCTTGTCTCTGTTCTGCTCCTCTCTTCAAAACTCTTCAAAATTTGATCTTTCCAAGACTTCTCTTCCTCTTCCTCTTCCAGGTGATGCTGTGCATTCAGCTGAGGATGCTGCTGGGCCGTGAGGATGCTCGCGGGGTGCAGGCAGGGCAGGGCTGCCCG
>NW_010129612.1:9832-12969 GCF_000699245.1 Pterocles gutturalis | reverse complement strand
GGGGGGTGGGGGCGGGGCAGGGCTGTTTGGGGGGTGCAGGCAGGGCAGGGCTGTTTGTGGGGTGCAGGCAGCGCAGGGCTGTTTGGGGGGTGCAGGCAGCACAGGGATGCCCATGGGGTGCAGGCAGGACAGGGCTGTTTGGGGGGTGCAGGCAGGGCAGGGCTGTTTGTGGGGTGCAGGCAGAACAGGGCTCAAGCACACATCTGCCATCAGGGCCGGTTCTGGTGAAATCAGGAATGGGGACCACGAAGGCGGCAGGGCCAGACTTGAAGCTTTAACCCTCCTGCTGGCAGCCGGGCTGGAGATGTAAAGGATGGGGGCGATTTGGAGGGGAACTGTTTGGGGGCTGCAAGGTGACCGGCGGCGTTTCACCTCGTGAGGTGGGCTCATTGTAAAGGGAAGGGCGAGTGTCGCTGCTGTTACAAACATCACCTGGTGAGGAGGCAAAAGTGACAACCCAGCAGAATTATTAAAAAGCCTCTTATCGTGTCGGTGGCAGATTGTTTTCTGGAAACAGAGAACTGGCTGTGTAATGGGAACTGCAGGTCTTCCTGGAATCCTGGATCTTGTACAAAACCAGCTCTTTGCAGACCCAGCAGACACAAGCGAAGTGAAATGGGTTTTTCAAGTGGAAAACCGCCAATTATTCCAGATTGTTGTGATAGTTCAGTGATTCACGCAAGGCTTCAGCCGAATGTCAGCGAGAACTTCTTTTTAGAATGCGCTACGGGTTGCAAGGCATGTTTGTGAATAAAGCATTCACATTTTCAGATAACTCTTCCATGAGGTTTTTTCTGCTTCCTGAGGACTTTCAGCAGCCGAACGGAGCCTCCTGCCCCGAGGCTGGGCATCAGCTGGGTGCAGAGAGGCTGCCTGGCGTGGGCACAGCTGGGCACATGGGGAGCCCTGGAGAGCACAGCACCGCATCCCTGGTGCTGTGCAATAAGGAAAAAAAAACCCAAACAAGCAAAAAATAAAACCAAACCAAAAAAACCCCAAAGCCAAAACCCCCTGGACACTATGACACTATTCTATAAAAGCTTGTGATCTATGTAATTTAGACACAAAGACAATGAAGTTGTGGGGTTTTTTTTGTTTTTTTGTGGTTTTTTTTTCCTGTTGAAACCCTGCTCCCATGCAGGCTGCCAGGCTCCGTGTTTCCCAGCCAGGTGCTTTATTTAAAGGCCTGGCCTTACGCCCTCTAGGCAAAGAAAGTTTATGCCAAGTGATTGCGACAGGAAGAACAGAATTATGCTCAAAAAAGAGGGAATTAGGCTGAGGTAGATTCCCACGTACCATGATGGGATTTAACATTTAATGAGGGACTCTGCTCGCTGAGCAAGGCTTTCTGAAGGCGTTTAAGATGCTTCAGCTGCAGGATCACCAGGTGGCAACTGAGGAACCATGTCCTGTCTTAGTCCCTCTATTTCCCCTTTTTCTGTTGGAAGAGTTGCACCGATCAATAAGCTCCATCACCTATCCAAAATGCATAGCTCCGTACTTTAAAAGTACATAAAGCACCTAAAGCATCTGGCTACGATGGGAATACAGAAAAAGTGACAGCACCGGTGGGTTATAATGTCCACTGACCCGGGAGTTCAGGCATGACTCACAAACACAAAACATAACACATTTAATTATTCTGTGATTACATGTTAATTACCTTTCTGTGGCATGTACGCCCAGGAGGAATAAAAGGTCTCTAAGCAGAATGAGTCTATTTCCTTTAAGGAAACAAAGCTCAAAAAAAAAACCAAAACCAAAGGCCGATGTGTGCCAGAGGAAGCTGGTAGGGTTTGCTCTATCTCGTTAGATTTTCTCAAATACTCTTTTGCAAAAAATTACCCAGTGCATAAAAAAACCTTTTTGTTTAAGTCCTTGTGAGTTAAGATGAAAGGCAGAATGGAAAATTGATCTTGTGACTTAGCAGCCAGAGAAGGAATGAAAAACGTGTTCACCTTGGACAGGCTGCAGCAGCCTGGTTCTGCAGAACCGCATCGAAACCTGGGGGTTTACATCTTCTTCATTGGTCCTCATTCTTCTCTAGCGTGACTTCTCGGTGTTTCAGTCATCTGCCCGGCTCGTGCCCGGTTATCTCAGATTCCAAACAAACAGCCAGGAACAAGGCGAGCCGTTGCGAGCAGCAGGTACCGCTGCTCCCCGCGGTGCCGCCCCGGTGCTAACGTCTCGTTAGAGCAGTGCTGAGCGAGCCCGGGGGCTGCGGCTCCCGCGTTTCACGTGGGTTCCCCGTCAGGATACACAACGTGTAGGTCACAGTCGCGTTCCAGAGCAGGAGCAGACTGAACGCATCAGCCTCCTCTTTAAACGCATCCAACGGATTCCAGAGCTCGCGCTGCTCATGCCAAGTGGTTAGAGCCACATTATTGACAATAAAGCGTGTAGCCTTGGAGCACTACATGGATTTACCGTCAGGTTATTAAATCAACGGCCTTTGGTCTTGAAACCAAAGGTGCAACGAGACCCAGCGCCCAGAACTGGGAGTCAGACTAATTCAGAGACACGGGCCAGTACTTTCATTAATTTTGACAGACGCTTGCCCCAGCAGCAGCTGAAATGCCTGTGCAGAAGGCTCTGCCACTGAATAAAGAACTTAAAATGAGATGTTTTTACATATAGAGTTGTTGCTATAGTGCGTGTGTGATACACACAGATACACACCCCTGTAAATAAATTAATTGCATTGCCTTTGGTCTTTTGGTGACCGTTTGGGATGATCACAAGCGGCTCTAGAGTCAATGAATTGCATAACCCTGATTGCTCGCTGCGTCCTTTGTAAATCATCCCTCAGCACAGCACTGTACTGGGGGCTATTCTCAGCGTCCCTATAAACATTCATTCCCATTGACAGTCAAACAGGAATAAAGCAAACGTAAAAGGGCTGCTTTGAAAAACCCAGAGACCCTGGCTAGAGTTGTCCCTGGGGTTAAAATGAAGGTGGTAGAAAAAAAAGCAGCACTATATTCACTTTTTTAGCCTCACTTAAACTTCTCAGTAATGTAACATCATCAGATGCAAGTGATAGAATGTACATGTGACATCAATTCCTTTTTGAATGCCAAAAAATTTCCATGCAGTTTATAGAAACCATGACAGATCTTTAAAACAAACGCTTTTTT
>NW_010129612.1:0-9801 GCF_000699245.1 Pterocles gutturalis | reverse complement strand
TTTTTTTTTTTTTTTTTTTTTTTTTTACAACTTTTCAGTGTTGGCAGTTTAAGGAATCTGAAAATTGAATCCATCCATCTGGCACTGGGAAAACAAACAACATATTTGTCTCTGTATTCTCTCTTCACTCCAATGCTTAAAGATCCTTAAACACAACTGAGTAAATGTGAATGCTAGGGGAAGAGCAGGTTAGAGCCCTTTACTCCTCAGTTTATTAGCTTGGTCACGTTATAAAGAGATTATATGAATTATTTACCACAATTTCTCCCGTAGTCTTAAGCATTCAAAAAATCACAGAATGTCTGAGAACATGATGCTGGCTAAGGACTCCGTGGATGTTCAGAAGCGATGCTGTGGTTCCCTGCATCTCACCAACCTCCTTCCTCGTGAGTCCTCAGCCATTTCATGGGCTGATGGAGAGTCTTTACCATCATTTTTTTCTCCTTTTGGACTGGGGAGGAATGCCAGAAACACGCGACGGTGTGAGCCCGGCTGGCCCCTCGTGACTTGTGCAGCAACCCACAAATTCTCCTCTTCCACACGCAGAATGAAATAGTTTCAGAAACTCAATTATCTCTGGGCTTCCGCTCTGAAGTGACAGTTCCCAGCTCCCCTCAAGGCTTCATGCACTCTGCTGTACAGAGTTCTTTCTTTACTATTTATTTTTCTTTAATTTCACTTTTCTGGAATGGTAGCAGATATTTTCATCACGACAGCTGTGCTTGCGGAGAGCAGGTCCTGATGCCATGTGTCCGTGTGTGTGTGTGCTCCTCTGGGCTGAAAGCTTCACGTGCCCCATGGGTGCAGCTCTACGTCAGGAAAACACGGTGATCAACCCGTCTGGGAACCTGGCCCATGCTTCATCCCTTCCTTTTGCCTTCCCATGGCAGTGAGTTGCTCTACTGGCCCTCTAAGCAAGGTCTCCATGTCCCGGTTGGAAGATGCAGCATCCTCCCATACCGAAGGATAACCCTGACACTGCTTCCCTCTACAGCAGGTGTTTTGTCCTTCAACAGAACAAAATCCCACCATTCGGATACTGACTGAGTTTTGAGGGAAGCAGTAGGACACCGAGGCTGTCGATTTTTATATCTGTGTTTAGATCAATCAGGGATTGATCACTCTCCACCTTGCTAAATGAGAGAAAGCTGTGAAGTGTTAATCTTTATCAGAACAGCTACAAGCACATGAGCCAAATTCTTTTCATTAGACTCCCTCCCCCTATCTATAACCTTGCTCACATAACCAGGAAGGAAAATCATTATCTGTTTCATTCACATCTGCTATTAATTTTTTTGAACCCTCCTTTAAATCTGATTAGAACTTCTCATGTAAACCAAACAAATTCTGAACTCAAGGCTGAAATGTATCAGCTGAGCTTAGCAATTCACATAATATTTTTATTTTCTCTTCCTAATTGAATTTGCGCATTGATTTGTGTTACTGTTCTGGCCAGTTATTATTAACTGTTCATAAAATGCCAAGGGTATACAATGCACTGGGAAGACACTGACAGCAAATTGCTTTTCCAGTTAATATAACCCATCATCTCTGTCCCTCGCCCAGGCAATTTGCCGTGCTTCTGCTCCGGCTCTCCTCGCCCTTAGCTCTAACAAGGCTGTTTCTCTATGACTTACTGGGAGCGTTACCTGGAATGTTAACTCCTGAGGACTGGCCTGAATTGTCATGAATTTTGAGGGAAAATCCTGCTTGGTGAGTGACGGTACAGGTAAAGAGATACCGCAATCTGATACCCTGACTCCATCCTCTGGGGAGCATCCCCAGCAGTTTCCATCCCTCGGGGTCCCCAGAGCCCCACGACAGCACCTAGAAAGAGCAGGGGCATGGGAAGGTGCCAGGCTCCGCTCCGCAGCACTGTCGTTTCCTGTTTGCTTTGTCGGTTATTTAGAAAGTTCTCAACAGAAATAGTCACCGGTCCCTCCGGGGAGATGCCTTCTCACAGCCCAGCATCCCAGCGAGAACCCTGCAGGACACAAATAACCCGCGGGACACAGATAACCTGCCAAGCTTCACCTTCCTCCTGGGTGACGAGAGGGATGGGTGCTCTCGGACAAAGCATCGCTTGGTAGAAATATAGAATATACTAGAAATATAGAAATACAGAAATATAGAAATATAGAATAAAGCCACCCGGAACTCCCGTGAGAGTTGACTCAGGGCTTTCCGAAGGGCTGTCCCGGAGGAGTGGGGGCACGGCTGCGGTGAGGAGGTGAGCCCCGCGCCAGCTCTGAGTCAGGCTGATCGGGGAGGTGATGGCATTTGCTGTCATCCAGCCTCTAATTTTCTTGTCTCTTTATCTCAGCCGGTTGAGGGCTACAGGCTGACAGTGTTTTGCCAGGAGGCTATACTGTAATGCCTTTCTTCCTTTTGCAATTGTTTCAGGTCCTGTGCTTTGTTAGGCAGTAATGGAAGGAGTCAAATACTGACCTTCTGTATAAGCACTGAAGAGCCTTTTGGGGCAATGTTCTAACCTCTGACGACTCCTGTAGTTCCTGCAGAAGCCGGTATATAAGTCATGGTTCTTAATCTGCTCTTTCCTTCCTCTTTGAGGGTGAGTGAAAACTATCCTAAAAATAATATTTATTGTTTTATTAATAAATATTTCTCTAGTCTCTAACTTCTGTGGACCAGAAAGAGCTTCACAACGATAAACTGTGATAAATCTTCCATCAGTCTTGTGAAGCAATGCGAGTTTGCAGAAGGGAGAGCTGAGCCATCAAGCCTCTGCCTTCAGCCGTAACCATTCCACGTATTCCTCCCGTTTTTAAATTCTATAACAAAGAGAAGTGACCAACACGGCAGTTCCTGAGTTACTGCGAACCTGCAGTGTCAATGAGAAGGGAGAAGCCAGCGGGTGCATCTCTCCCTGCATCCTGTCCTGGATCACGCTCACTGTATGTTTTCCCACCAAGGCAGACATGGTTAGTACTTGGGAGCATCCTCTGACACTGATCATTTTCTTTTTCCCTTTTCCACTTCTCTGTAGCACTTTATCCTGCAGGACACCACCTGCTTTCGAGGAGAAGGGCGTCCAGCCCCGCTCAGCCCCGCAGCAGGATTAGTGCTGCCCAGCCAGCCCTGCCACCAAGCATCGCTGTAAGACCCTGCGAGGCTCCGGCAGCTGCAGGAGAAGCCGCAGCTCCTCCTCCACACACATGCACAGTCTGCACCTAATAATAGTGCGCTGCGGGGGCCAAGTGTGTTTGGGCTTAAGAAAACAGTTGGATAGCTGTGCCGCACGCTGGTCCCGCTGTCCCGCGCTCCTCGGGAAGCTCTCCTTTGGAAACACGGTCGATTGGATCCATTTTGATTTTCTGGTTTTTAGCTTTTTTCTCTCTGTTGTTATTTGCACTCCAGATATTTGTCACATCCCAAATGGCCTGGATCAGAACCATAAGGTGGTTCACGCTTCCCTTGGTGTTCCAACGAGCCAACGCACCCTGCGAGCCCTCCGAACGCCCACGGGTGCAGGGGACATGGTGCCGCTGCTCACCAACACACCACACAAACCGAGCCACGCTTGGCGTCAGACAGACAAATCTCAAATTTGCCTCATGGACAAACGATGCAGCAAGGCTTAATATTTGTCCAAAGCACCTAGTGCTGCAGCTCTGACATAAAAATCCTTTCTCCCTATGTAGCACCTCCTGCAGTTCAAAGAGTTCTTCCTCTTGGCTCCTGGGTTTGGCTCAGACTCTAAATTAGGACCCATCAGCGGTACTGAAGGTGGCAGAGTTTGGAATTATGTTTTCAATTTAAAGACACGTCATATCCCTTGCAGTAAAGACAAATGTTTTAAAAGGTATCTGACATTTCATAAAACACATTTTCGGTGGTAACATTTCTCTTTTGCTTATACCTTTATTTATATATTGTACTCATGAGTCTGAGTTTCAAACTTGCACAGCATCAGATCCTGAATTCCTTTTCATTAGTGAACCCAGTTGCATATAATTCTATTTTATTGCTGACAAGCCCTAAATTTATAGAACGTGATTTGAAATCACTAACAGGGGAAAGTACGACTTGCTTTAAAACAAAATCAGTATAAACCTGCTGTGTTCTGTACTCCTGAGAGGTACCTGTCCGGTCAGAACCGCGGGGTGACACACGCCTGGTCACTCCGATTCCCAGCCTGCTGGTACCCCAGCACCGTGGGGTGATTTGCCCCTTTGCCAGCACCATCCCCACCAAAGCATTCCAGAGCAAACAGAGGAACAGCAAATCCTATTTTTCACCATTTCCATTTGCCCAGCTCGTAACACCTGGCAATTCATGTACGTCTCGGAAAAACTGGTGAGCAAGGTCAGGCTCCATCCCGCGGAAAGATCTGCCCGTCCGGGTAATTTCTCCCTGTAGGAAAGCCCAGCTGAGCCAAGCAGCACCCACAGCAGCACAGGGAGCTCCCACATGGATTTCTGTGCCTGTGGCAGCAGCCAGGCAATGCTCCCAGCCCCGCAGCCCTGCTGCCCATGTTGGGGGTTTTGCCGTGTGGGATCGTGAGCACTCAGGGGTGCAGACTGTGCACAGACCCTGCTCCAGCCCTGCCGAGCAGCAGCCGGGCTCCTGCGACACCAGGAGCCTGTGCAACCTTCCCCTCCACCGGAGGAGATGCATTGATAATGCCACACATCCCCGACTGTCACTGGCTACTGATTTTTATTAGGCATTGTGTTGCAGGAAAAAAATACTGGTGAAATCAAAGGTGGTTCTTTTCTTGCAGGCATCCTGTAATTAGCTACAGCTTTCTTTTCTTCACAGAGAGGTCCTGATGCATAAAACAAAAGTTTCCTCTTCCTTGCATGTTGTTGCCAGATGTTTCTGCAAAACTTAAAAACAACAAAGTGGCTGGTGTGTACTTACATATGACTTCACCCCAATGCCTGTCTCAGCACTCCTCCTCCTCCCCAATTAACCCAATTAATTCTCCCCCATTTCTGAACAGCACATTCCCATTGTCCGTCTGTCCCAGCTCTCCAGCACATTCCCATTGTCCGTCTGTCCCAGCGCTCCAGAACTTCAGCCATTTGCTGCAGATCTGTGTCCTCGCTCTCAGAGAGGCTCCATAGGACCGTAACCTCCCCAGATGAATTTCCAGTTGCAGTCGTGATCTCTTTTTTACACAAAACAGCTGCAGCAGAAAGCAGCCCTCAATGTTTTGTCAATACAGCCCCGGAGACGGGTGGATTCTGCTCTCCCAGTTGTTCTTATGGCTTCAACAAGCACCGAGGGCCAAACCCTCCGCCGATGGAACCAGGAGTTGATATCACATTGTGCCAGAAGGAGATTTAACCCCCTGCGGTGCTTTATCAATTGGATACAGGCTGCAGTTTTTTCCAGTTTCTGATGAAGCTGGGAGGGTGTTTTATTCAGGCTTTTGCCACGAGTTCTGTTTCATTGTGTTGCTACACACACAGTTTCCTCTGTACTCTTTTGTCTTTCTAATGACTTCTTTTAAGATTTTGCTCTATTCAGGCATGAGCCTGAGATGCTAGCCTCGACCTAATCACTGCTCATTAGCTGATGGTGCCTTGAGGAGCTGGCAGAGCCCAGTGCCCCAGGACATCTCCAGTAAAAGAGCGAGGGTGGGAGGGGGCTGAGGGCTGAGGAAGGATGTGTCAGTCTCTGACTCTGAGAAAAGGAAGGACCCCAGAGGGGACGTGTTCTGCTCTCCAAGTGCTCCGTGGAGAATGAATACTCCAGGAGAGAAGGGGAAGAAATAAAGGGATTCAGGATGAAGTGGGTGAATCCAGGTAAAAAAGAAGGATCCAGAAGGAGAGTGGTGTGGTGGAAGAACTAAACAGTGGTTCAATAGAAGTGAAGGACCTGATGGGAAATCCAAGTATAAAAGCTACCAGTAAAGTAGAATAGGAGTAACGCAGGAAATAGACAGGAAAAAACATGAAGAGAAAAAATACAAAGAGTTAGTAACTTAAAGAGGATGAAGGAGAGCACGGCACAGACCCTCTGTGCCTCAGTCTGTGACCTGCAAGAGTTAACAGCAACAGCGTACTCAGATTGAGTTGGACCCACAGCCTCCTCCAACAAAGAAATCTGCACCCATGAGGATGCTGCTCAGCCCCTGCTGTAAGGAAGCGTGCTCCTGCGCCTGGGGAACCAGCAGCTGGGGAGCATCGCTCTGCCATCCCGGCTTAGGAAAGCTATTGACAGGCTGCAGTCACCGGCTGAATGACTTTGATGTGTATTCAAGAACTAAACAAAATGACTTCCAAGCTGATAGGAGAGAAAACTGACCTCCTTACAAGACAACCAAGATCTTAAAAGATCCGTGTTTGTGAAGAGCACTAGACACTGGGACTGTCGCTGTCTTTTGTAGAGAGACAACAGATTGCAAGGGGAAGAAGAGTTCTTCCTATAAAATTGTTGGTTTACATGAGCTGTCTTTGATGCACAGCTACAGAATTAGCATTTCATAGGAAAAGGGAATGCAACCCTTATTTTTGGGAGTACTTCCAAGTAGGCTTATGGACTTTACGATTTGTTATTTGTGGACTTCATATAGTATTTATTCCAAAAGTGCAAATTCTTTGTTCTGTATGATTATGAACAATCATCTTCCAGTTCCTGATACTTCTGCAAATATTTATTTATTAAGATTTTATTTCACATTGACATGACTTTTGGTCACTGATGCTACCATGTTCTTGGTTTTACTAAACTCTTTCCATTCCCCATTATCTTTGATAGGTAGCTCTTGTTCTTCAGGATCTGTTTGTTTCATTTCTTTGTTTTTCCTTTAGTTTATTAATCGCTTCAGAGATCAAAGACATCATTTGTGTCCATTTCAGTATTCTGAGTGAAATACTGGTAAATCAGTCCCTTAGCTTGCAAACTTCTGTCCTGCCAAGGAAAAGCAGATCCCACCAAAGGATCCTGGTCTCCATCAGTTGCTAGCACCATTTCATACTCCCATTTCTGGAGGGTTACAGAGAAAGTTGTTGCTATTTTATTTCATGAACCCATCACTTCATCCGGAAAAACTTCAATGGGTTTTTTTCTAGCCTGCTTCTAGCACTAGGGATGATGTAGTACAGAGCCACAGTGGCCTCTGTGTGTTTGCCAGCAGGGACCCACGTGTCAGTTCCGCTCTTCTGGGCCTGTCAGCACTTCCTAACCAAAGACATTTCCTCGCATTGTAACTCACGTGTGTATGATCATTTGAATGATTTGTTTCCTTCAGTCTAGAGGGGGTTAATGTTTTCTCAGTGGGACTCCAGACCATTTTTCTGCCTTGATGCTTCCTGTGGATTACGTTATACGTGCTCGCTTCAAAGCCACATGTGGCATGATCTGCTTCTCCTGGGGTCCTCCGGATTGTCCCCGCTCACACCCCGAACAGGGAGATGCACGGCTGCACCTGTTCCCGCCGGTGCTTCAGATGGTTCCTTACAACATGTGCCTG
Organism: Pterocles gutturalis; assembly: GCF_000699245.1. Lineage (NCBI taxonomy): Eukaryota > Metazoa > Chordata > Aves > Pterocliformes > Pteroclidae > Pterocles > Pterocles gutturalis. Next base: position 2,357 of record NW_010129612.1, on the reverse strand, counting down.
GGGACACTGGGCACAAATCTGAAGCCACTTCTCCATTTCCATGAGTTGCCTGATCTCTTCTATGAGAGTGATAATTATATTTTAACAATTTAATAGTGGTCTCCACTTAGATATATAATTTGATGTCTATATTTAGTGTTCATAAAGGTTGAGGGTCATTATCTTTGCAGTATTATTACACGGTGGCCACGAGGGTTTGTCGGAAGCCAGGGGAGCAGGATGCGGCCGTTACTCCTCCGTCAGCGCTGTGCATGACGCTGCGGGCTCAGCGCTCGTTCCATTTCAGGAGCACCTGTAGCTAAAAGAAGTGAGAATCAGTACTACCCTTTTCCCAGCTTTATACACTAGAAGCAGAAAACATCTCAGCTTTTTCACCTGCTCAAGTCAATACAAAACATTTAAAAGGGAACAAATCTGAGAGACAGAATTCACGTGCATTGTGGCAACCTGAAGACAAGGAAGAAATCTGTCTCCCCAGTTGAATGTGACTGGTGCTATACCGTTTACTGACAAATCCTGAGTTTTACCAACAATGACCTGCAATGAATGCTGCTGCGCTTAGCAACAAGTGAAAACATCCCTCGGGAGAGGAAGAATGGAATCGTTCTGCCCCGGCCAGCTCCTACGGCTGCCCTGCCGAAGAGTCCCTGGGAGATGTCCTCTGCTCGCTGCTCTGCACCGTGGCACCGTGTCCCTGGCTGGTGCCACCGGATAAATTCCGTGCAGCAATCTAAAATCACGTCCTTTTGGACAAAAGATGATATTAAGATATGGAATTATTCACTAGAGAGGGAACGTCCTACCCGTTACTGTGCAAAAATAGCTGCAATTAAGCATCTGAGAGTGTGTTTATAAACAGATGTTCCCATCTAAATGCCTCAGAAATAAACAGCTTCGTTATACAAGTTCCCTCAAACTACAGAAAGTTCTGTGAAGCCAACATCCAGCGGTGCCACGGCTCTCCCCCGCAGGCTGAGGGCCTCCCACACCCCCCCTGTATGATTTACCAAGCTCCAGTGGTAGCTGGGGTCCCCGAATGGAATTTCTGTGGTAGAGTATTTACAGAGCAGTGAATTGACGTAAATTTTCCAGGTACAGCCACAGGAGCACATTGGGATTTCATGCTTTGAGATTTTTTTTGCTTTTATTCAACACCGAGGACCTCTGCAACATTCCTGTACACGGTGACAGATTTTGCAGTGTTTGTGAATAGTCTGACTTCTGCTATTCTGTTTCCTTGGTATGGGAAGAAGTGTTTCCTGTTCGCTGTAAATTCATTGCATCATTCGAAGAGCACCAGAAGGCAGTTCTGAGTGTTATTTTAAATACATCTTTCAAAAATCCATTACATTAAGGGAGATTGCAGAGGAATATCTAGAATTTTTAGAACCATTTTTCATAATTCGTGAACCATAAATGAATATTAAGTTAACCCTGCATGCGTTCTGCATTTTTAAACTTAAATCAATATCTTCCGAAAGCCAACGTGCCATGTAAAAAACATATTACTTAAAGAAGGGCAGATTAATTGTGTTTTAACATCTGTGCTTTTACTTGGCCTTTCATTCCCCTTCCTTGCAGAAGAATCCCCAAATTTGCATTTAAACAGCTGGAAAGACAAAAACATCTGTCACGGATGTAACCTGTATTATGGAAAGCAATTTATTGGGTGCCGTAATAATCATTTTCTAGATACTAACTGCTTGTCAACACATTCCCAGCGCGAGCATTATCTGGTCATTATCTCCAAGTTCATTTAATTGTCCCAGATCAGAACTATGGATATCTTCACAACCGGACAATCGCCGTTTCTCTTCCCCCCCATCACCCAAATTTCCATCAGCTCCAGGGAAAACCAAAACCAAGGGGACACTCTTCCCCCTCGGATATTTCTCCACGGCAGCAGGATTTGCTACTTTGCTGTTTTACTGACTCCTGGCCTGCTTCCGTACCGACCATTTCTGGTCTCTTCTCGCCCAGAGACGCGTCTCAGGATCACGGGTGGCCAAGCGGGGCTGTCCCAGGAGCGGGACGCGTCCCACCACCAGCACTTCAGTTGGGCTGGGTGATCCTTGAGGTCTTTTCCAACCTCAGTGATTCTATGACTCGTGATCCCTCTGCAGTCTAAATCCAACTTCAGGCCAGCGCACTACCTGGTTCCTATTTTTATTTAAAAAAACGCCAAATCTGATAACTTGTCAGTGAAACTCTACCACAGTTTCTGAAGTTTACTTCTATTTCTTGGTGAAAACTTCCCAGCACTCGACACCAATGTGTCTCCCCGTCCCCTCGGAGTCTCTCCTCGTTCCCTCACCCATTTTGAGGGTTTTTTTTGGGTCTCTTTTCACGGATTTCCC
>NW_010129611.1:335-567 GCF_000699245.1 Pterocles gutturalis | reverse complement strand
GCCAGCACCGCAGCCACGTGCCGCCGCCTGGGGACACAGGGGACAGCGGTCGGGGACAAGGGGGACATCAGCCGCCCTGCACCCCCGCACCCCAGATTGGGGCAAAAAATCCCCCAAACTGGTTGAACTGGTCCCAGTTCAGCCAGGACTGGTCCTATCCTGACCCCCGGGAAGTGGCTGCCAGGTCCACGAGTGCCACCAGTCCCCTGGGGACACCTGGAGACACTTGGGG
>NW_010129611.1:0-263 GCF_000699245.1 Pterocles gutturalis | reverse complement strand
TGGGACAGTGGTGGCCCTTGGGGACACTTTGGTGACACTTGGTGGCACTTGGGGACACTTAGGGACAGTGGTGACCCTTGGGGACACTTTGGGGACACTTGGGGACACTTGGGGATGGGGACATCAGCCACCTGACACCCTGGGTTTGGGACGCAGCATTGGGAAAAACCCCCCAAACTGGGTTGAACTGGTCCCAGCCGCAGCCAGCACTGGGTCTGTGTCTGTGCTGGGCCCGCGCGTGCCACCGGCCCCTTGGGGACACT
>NW_010129610.1:0-211 GCF_000699245.1 Pterocles gutturalis | reverse complement strand
CACACGCGTGCACATACATGCACATACACATGTACATGCAGACGCATGCACATGCACACATGTAAATACCTGCACACGTGTGTGCAAATGAATGCACGTGCACACGTGTGTACGCACAGGTATATGCACAAGCATGCACGTACTCACATAGGTGCACACAGAGGTGTATGCACACGCATGCACACACATGCACCCACATGCACACGCATGC
>NW_010129609.1:0-11538 GCF_000699245.1 Pterocles gutturalis | reverse complement strand
GGGCAGAGGGGGCAGGGGAAGAGAGAATTTGGAGAATTGTTGGAGAATCTGTACAGTGTAAGCCTGAAAGGAACAGAGTACACACACTCTTGCATTATGCTAGCTAAACGATGCTAATGATCATTGAGGCAGGTAAAGTCCTAAAAGTAAAGTACATAGCACTTATTCCAACGTAATATCTTGGGCTTCCCAACAGACTTCAGTGCAGCTCTCCAGTATGTCACATCTCCTGCGACCCAAGTCGGCTTGCTGAGGCATCTCTGCATGGCACTGTAATGTTTCGTGCTGACATACACTAAAATGTGATCTCTTCTGGGCTGTCATGTCAATAGGCTATTTACCAGGTGTTCACTAAGTACCTTGGTGGGTATCTAAAGGCTACTGTGGATAGGTAAACTGTATTTCCCCTGAAAAATATCTCACTGTATCTGATCTATAAAGAAAGGAGAAAAGGAGAGAAAATGTGAGATTTCTCAAGAAAACCTATATAATTGCTCCGACAAAGATCCTATCTCTACCTGTGAAGTAAGTGCAATTTTCTCATTTAATCTTCCTGCACACCATACAAAGCATAATTGTGGAAAAGCTGAGCAAACAAACCTCTTTATAACTTGACTTGGAATGATTTCACAGATATTTTCCTTCTCAGAAACAAAAAAAAAATCCATTTATTCTTATCAAGGAAAATTAAATAACAGGGAAATAAAAGCATTAGAACATGTCTTCCAAAGGCCTGATATGAGAAAAGCTGAGTTTGAGGTGAGGTGGGGGAAAAACCCAGAACACACTGTCTTGCCAATCTAAATTAATAGATGAAAGTTAAAACCAGTCAGGAACTTCCTGACAGAGACATCATCTGCTCACATAACTTGGATATAAATACTATGCTTTAAGCTCTAAAGGAAAGGAAGATGCATAGCTGGAGCTGCTGAGCTGGGAATGGAGGGACTGTAGGAACTTCTTTTTGGCTCTGCAATAAGGGATCTGGAAGGGCAGGAGAATCTATCCCTTTCCTGCCTTGTTGTATCTTCCCTAATCCTTTTCAGCCACCAAGGGACCATGTGCCACCAGGGTAGCTGGCAGGTACCCCGTGAAGGTAAAATGAGGGGGTGACAGGAGATTAGAGCCTGAGAGGGACAGCAGCAATAAGTGGGGACCTACATAAAGCAACACCTCTCACTGGTCCTTTGGGAGGTCTTGGCTGCTGCAACAATGGCTGTACCATGGAGCTGTTGCAGTTCCTACTTTCAATCAAGAAATTTAGCTGTAGATAAACATCAAGCGCACTCTTATAAACTTCAGATTTGGTATTAAAACATCCTTCATTATCATCCTCTTCCTTCCTGACTCTTCCAAGTATGGCCCTTGTCTCGTCAATCACTGCTTTCTCTTTGTAGTTTGGACCCGTTGGGACTTCTGCAGCAAGGCAGTACATCATTTTTAATTAAACAAAAATTACTTGGGCAGATGATGTAACTGTTCATTAATTTGTGGGAGAGTTAATCTTACCACAGCAGCTCTCTTTTGAGCATATAATGCAAGAGTGCTGTAGGCCAGATATGCTTCAGCCTCCCTAGGGAGCCTGTGAGGACACAAGATCATATACTTCCCCTCACCTTTAGCAGCTGCGGCAGCACAGCTCCAAAATGCTCTACTGTGTATCTCAGTTGTGAATTAAGCAAGCTGTTAACCAGGCCTTTCTTTTCCTCCCACAGCAGTAAAGTTACTGCTCTAATTTTATATAGTTAAGATATAGGAAGGATAAATATATATATATATACATAGTCCACAGGCTATCACTAGACATGAATATTTTCATTGGTGGTCAGCAGAAGTGACCTGCTTTGGAGCTATGACATGAAAGCAAATGCACGCACCTTGTTAGTCAAAGCTGGACTGTCAATACATCTCTGCATGGAGGGTGGCACCTGGTAAACATCATGTCCCACTACACCGTGACCAGTGGGTATTTGGTAAATTCCCTGATTCAGCTGGGAAGGTGGCACTTGGTAGACAGGGTCCCGTGCTGAGGCATGTGAGCTTGGCACTTGATAGATCTTTTGCTGGTTGAAGGATTGATGCATCAATCCTGCGTTGGACATATCCTGTACCACTGGACCTATCAGGAGTTTCACGCGGTTGCCTGGAACAATGCCTTGCCGGCCATGTAAGGAGCAGAGCCACCATCCTTCAAGACCTTCAGTGTTCTGTTCAATCACTGTCAAAATGTCTCCTTTGCGGAAGGCCAACTCTTCTGCACATTCGGGGACGTTATCGTACAGGGCTCTTGCCATAAGATTCTGTGGAGAAAGAAAGGCAAGAAAAACAAATGAACAAACAAACTAGAATTTTTCTGAAATTTCAAGAATGCTCTAGGTGGAGAGAAGCAAGAACTGAATATGAAGAAGTGTGCAGGAAATAAAAATAACCCAGGAAATAATGCAGCACAGGATTCCTTTGTCCCAGTTTGGAGACATGAGAGGCTTATGCATCAGCAACACTGCTAGTGAGAATTTTTCCAGTAATACTGGGTCAGAGAGAAGCTCTTTATATGGTCTGTTCACCTGGAGAGAAGTCAGAGTTCTGCTCTTGGCACTGACATGGTCTTCCTATGACTGGGGGCTTGTACCTTTAACTCTTGACATTGATTTCCCTGGGAATGTGCTCTGTGTACTGCTACAGCTAACTAGCTGATATTTAAAATAAAACTTGAACAAGACTATAGGGGCATAATCCGGAGCAGTTGTTTCCAAACGTTTTAACATTTTCAGGGTCTCAAAAGACTTTGGAGTAGAGGTGCAGATCCCATTAGTGTAAAGACAGTGGGCTGCCTTTTTTTAGCTGCCACCTGCAGATTTCTTAAAGTTGGGGTTCTGTAGACCACCTGGTGAGAAAAACCAGCCTAAAATATGGATTGACAAAATGTCACTGTTTTTAAACCGTGATGCTCACGTTGCTATGTAGTTCTGCACCTTCTCATTTTTTCTGTAAACTTTCTGGGTGGTACAGTGCAGCAGGGCAGCAGCTTAATAGGTGAAAAGCTTCCCCTGCACCACTGCCTCAAAAACACCACCAAAAAAAAAAAAAACCCAACCTCAAAGGACGAGGTTCCTCAGAGTCCCACTCTCTGTAGAAAGATCTTGAAGAGAACATTATTTAAAAAATAATGTGCCTAGTGACCCCAGCTGGAGTCACACTTTTGCCACTGGGAAAGCTGTGCCAATCTATGTGGTCCTGTCCTTACGTCAAAGAGCATTAAGGATTTAGGTACCAAACATTACCATAGAGTGCATCTATATGTAACCTGGGAAGAGTCTAAGGACAGCCAATGAGTGTCTTTGACCTGTGTCAACACAGTTTAAGCATTCTTACATGCCTTTGGCTTGATCACGTCAAGCAGAGCAGTTAACATTAATACAGGGAACTTCACAAGTCTACTCCCAGGCACTCGGCTGGTGTTCCAGGCAGGCTTTGCAGCTTGCCCTGACCTCCTTTTTGTTGTGGCTATACTACCAGCAGTACCTCTGCTAACAAGTTTTAAGCCAACTCCAAGTCTATGCAAGATTGTGGTCTGTGAGGTACTGATGCGTTACTAACAGGTGCTATCTCCCTTCACGGACTGATCTAGCTCCCTTCCCTCTTTCTTTGCAGGCCTGTATGGCACATCCAGTTCTGAATAATAAGCCTAGGTATTCAGTGGAAAGTAGGCAGGCTGTCTGTACTGACATTCTTGGACCCCTCACAAAGGCCGTGAACACTTAATTTCTTGGCTCTGGTGATCTTTCCAAATGCACTGGCAACAACTGTTCCATGCCTGCCTGCTTTTCGGTGAAGGCAGTCAGTAGAGATGGTAATAAAGTAATTGTAAGCACTTGAAAAAATACAGGGAGCCCTGGATGTGGAGTGTTCTAGCTGAAGTATTTGGATGCACTACATAAACTGAAATGGTGCTAATCCATTCTAAGATAGGATATGCAGCTGCCTTGAAGATTTATCTTCCCTCTGTTAAAGGGACAGTGTCATGTACAGTTTAATAGTTTTATCTGTCATATTTATCATCCTATTGGACATATCAAAACTTTATTTTTATCCTTCACTTATTTTATCTTTTCCCATTGACACACACTGATGTTTTCCCATCATCTCTGTGCTTCATAAAGACAGCAGACTTCCATTTGACCTTGCTCAGTTAAACTTTTCTTAAGTATAGCATTGTATGAAGGGCTGACTGGTGGATGGAGAAAGGGGAAGCTCAGATGTCACATAAAAGGTAGATGAATATGCTTTTCTCAAGATGTGGTGTTGAAACAGGGTGCGTGAGATCAGTTTTCTCTTCTCTGAATAAGGGATCAGCTTTCAAATGTATGAGAAACACTGTCTTTGCCTTTCATCAGCACCATTAGTGAGGTCAGTATAAATGAAGCTTTGGCTTGGAAAAGCAGGACTGCCATTTTGAACTCCCCTAAAAACAGCAGCACTGGGGCCCACCATTCTCTCTGATGTATGTCTACTCAGCTCATCAGTCAACAACACTAAAAAATGCGACTAGAGATAAAGCAGGGAGCAATTTTGTTCATGCCTTGGCAGAACTGTAAAACTGTTCTTTACAACAGTCCAAACCAGTGGTCTCCTCTCCTACATTACATCCATGCTCTTGCCATGTTGACCTGCCTGCTCAGCTGAGCCCAAGGCACTCAGAAAAGTTCCTGTCTAGTCTGAATATTCAAGTTAATCTCTTATTTTTCTACATTTCTTTCTCATGTGCCTTTTACAGGTGAACACTACTAACATGACTAGCTCAGCCTGTTTAACTGACTAAAGGGACCTTTGCAGAGAATGTGGCTTAAAGGAGGAAGGAAGATTATGGGGGAGGGGGCGAAAACCAAGCAGGCTAAATAAATGATAAATGCTTATTCTTCTGTATTCTGGAGATTAAAGGTATTTGAAAAGCCTGATTAGCTTCTACAGCAAAGAAATTCTCTCAACAAAGCTGGAATGGTAGTAGAATTAGAGCAAATAAAAGTTCCCATGTGAATTTTTTTCCAGTTGCTCATTATCTCTGTCCCAGTGACCTTCTCACCACCTGGCGTTCAGCACGTTAATACTTTCTGGATGTGCTTCAAGAACTTCTTTCCTGCAAGCAGCTTCAGATTCTTGTTGTCAGTCTGAACGCAGGCACCAGCATGTGAATTAAACTAATTGGTTGCCTCTTGTTTCACAGCAATTTCCCCAAGGCTGTTTCAATAGCCCAGAGCCATGCCACCAGCACCAGTCCCTGATGGAGCAATGAACCTGACAAAATATTCCTGCAAATAAGCACTGGGACTAGAAATACTAAGCCTGTTACTTGTTGCCAGCAACAAAGGCACTGTTCTTGCTAAGCAAACCTGCTGTGTTTTGAGCATTTTCCTGATTCCAATCTTCCTTCACAGGATTCCTCAATATGAGCTTCACAGTTGCTTTCATTAGTCAGCTGAGTCAGTCTTGAGAAAAACAAAATTGTCACCACAGAAGGTCATCAGGAAAGCTTTTGAAAACCAGAGGTACCTTTAACCTGCTGTGGTGATCAAGATCCTAGTCTCTACTTTTCCACACACAGAAAGTAGTTCTGATTATAGAATCATACAATTAGAGAATCATTTGGTTTGGAAAAGACCTTTAAGATCATCAAGCCCAACTGTTAACCTAACACTGCCAAGACCACCACTAAACCATGTTCCTAAGCACCATGCCTACGTGGCTTTTAAATACCTCTGGGGATGGTGACTCAACCACTTCCCTGGGTAGCCTGCTCCAATGCTTGATAACCCTTTCAGTGAAGAAATTTTTCCTAATACCCAATCTAAACCTCCCCTGGTGCAATATGAGGCCTTTTACCTCTTCTCCTATTGCTTGTTACTTGGGAGAAGAGACTGACACCCACCTGGCTACACCCTCCTTTCAGGTAGTTGTAGAGAGTGATGAGGTCTACCCTCAGCCTCCCCAGACTAAACAACCCCAGTTCCCTTAGCTGCTCCTCGTAAGACCTGTGCTCCAGACCCTCCACCAGCAGGTTGTTGAACCTCATACAACTGGCCTTGACCCATTGATCCAGCCTGTCCTCTGTAGATCAAAGACACCCCTCAATGCTTGTGGGCTTTACCTTGATTGATTTGACAAACTTGAATAAATTTTGGATACTGTGGGCATCCTACTTCAACTCTCACAACACTGCCTCTCATAACACTGCCTCTCATTGGTTTCATGAGTTCAGAGATTGGGGAGGGGTTAGCTGGAATTAATTGGACTTGCTCTCAGAGGCATGGATTTGTCACTCATCTGCCTGTGAAACAGGCGCTGAATAAGCATTAACATCTGATATGAGAAGGCAAATGCAAATCCTCGACCATTTCCTAAACAAATTGGCAATAAAGAAAGGGCTGATGAGAAACCTATCTTGGAGGTTTTTTGGGCAACTGGCAAGTTGCACAGAAATGCCTTTATATTTCTAGTAAAAAGAGAAAAAAGGAGGGCCACAGACTCAGAACTACAAATTCAAGTTCTGTAATGGCAGGAGAGAAATTATCTGACCCTAGATAGGAAAAAAATTCTGTTTTGGCATAGAAATCAGCTGTGTTTCATAAAATCAACATACTGGCACCTACCACCTTCTTTTAATAAGATTAAGGATGGAAGTTTCTGTTCTCTCCTTTGGTCCAATTAAATTAACTGCATGGTAAGTGCAGTAGTGCTCTCCTCAAAATCTTAAAGTACCTATGGTTTATATACAGCTCCATTCTCCTGAGCCCTCTGTGTTACAGCAGCCATACTTCAATTCATGAGTGCTTCTCCACAATTAATCATTGACTGTAAAGATTCAGTTCAGCTTTTGTATCCTCAAGCCTTGCTAGTAACACTGGGATGTCTAGAAGTTGAAGTCAGGGTCAGGCCCCTGCTGTGTTAATACTCTGTACTAGCAAAACAAAAAAAAAATTGCTCTCAGGAAGCTTAAATTCCTCTTAACCTTGGACTCTTGTGTGCAGTAGAAAGCATCTTCTGTAAAATCACTGAAAAAACTGAAGTTTTTCAGTCTTCTGTTAAATAAAGTGCTAACCCAGTCATGGGCACGTCAGAGTGAGAGGGAGACTGACCCTAATGACTGCTGCCTGCAGATTTTAACTGGAACGTGCTGCAGGAAAAGGCTCAGCAGACTTTGTTGATGCCTTGTGTCAGAAATACTGTCTCAAAGAACTGAAACCAAAATGAATACTCTTTAGATTAAGTGCAGATTACAGTGCCCATGGCCCCAATTTTCTACAGTGAGATAAAAGCTTTCAAGCTCTCTCTAGGTAAGGTGAACATGGGATTTGAAATGTCTGTGTGCATTTTCCTTTAATGACAATTGCCAGGCCATCAGGTAAACCCCAGAGAGGCACGATATTCTCTGCGCACCTTCGTTTTTTCTCTTTTGTGTCCAGGATGCATGTCCTAGTAAAACCTGACTGAGAGCAAAAGGTGCTGCCCTGAAAGCTGTTAGCTGTTCTACTTGCAGAACCTGAAGGAAAAAAAAACTCTGTAAACTATTTTTCTTCTTAGATACTGAAGGAATTAGAGGCCAAATTCAGATTCATAAATGAGGTGTATGGTAGAATAGTCAAAGGTGTCTACTTTTTCCTTATCCCACTGCAGTTGAAGGTTAACATGGCTGCAGCTGGATAAAGACGCATGAAAATACTTTGAAGAATATGATCTGGTTTGGTTGGCCTTTTCTTCAGCAAAAGGAACTGATAGAATTCTGTAATTTGTGGTTTGGAGGATAAAAAGGCTGTTTGTTGACAAGGCTGACTGGCAGATGAAGGAAGAGGCAAGAGTTAAAGTGGTAGAAACATCTATTCTTTCTGTTAGAGTAAACACACCCAGTGACGTGGGTAACAAGAGTGTGTGAGGTGCCCACAGCCATGGAAGCAAACACGGGAATAACAAATGACACGCCATGAGATTAAATACAATGGACTCTTTAAGGGCCGAGTGTCCTGGTGCCAAGCTTCAAGTAAATGCTGACTTGACTCCTCAGCCAGCTCTGCAATGAATGAACGCTCGAGGAAAAGGCTCAACCAACCATAAGCTCGAAGAATTTCAGTCGCTTCCCTCAGAGGTGCAATATGAGGATGTTCCAGAGTGCAGAGGCTTGTGGATACTGATCTCTGCTCTGTGCTTGGCTAGTGGGGCGTGTTGTTTTGTTCTGCTTTGTCTTTTGTTTTTAAATATTGCTTCCTATGTGTACAGTTTATGTGAAAATAGAACCAGGGAAATCACCTCTGCTCTCAACTGAAAAAGGGTGGGACCCCTTTTTTTCTATTATTGGACAAACTGTTCCTTAAAATGCTGAATGGCTTCTATGTTTAGCTAGCTTAGAAGGAAGAAAGAGAGGAATAAAGGAAAGAAAGATGGGGGGAGACACCCCAAAGGAGCATCTGTGCTCAAACCAGTAGCTTCATTTTGGTTGTATCACTTTTAATTATCCATCCCAGAATATTTTTAATACAGATTCCCTGTCTGCTTTTGTTTCTCATTATGCCTTTTTGCACTTTACGTTTCTTTAAAATTAATCACTGCTGTTCCAAAGTAAGAGTAAGTATTTATATACCCTTGTGGTTGTCATAGGCCTAATAGTAATGATTTGCCTGTGAGACTGATAAACGGATCTGAAAGTCCTGTAAAGAGCTGAGTTTTGTTTAGGAGAAACAGTTTGACTACTGGCAGTACTCATAGAAAAGAGGAAAGCTCAGGCTCTGTTGTGCGTTCCGACAGAAGGGCTTCAGTGCAAGAGTCAGTGGACAGTTTAATATTGGGGCTTATTAGCTTCCATCTCCTTTTCTGTTTCTCGCTGTCCCTACCCCTGAAATAATTTATTGTGCTGTGTTTGCAAGGAAAGAAGCTATTGAGGCACAGTAGGTAACAGGCCTATCTATAATAAGCAGCTTTCCATGAAGGCTATTTAATATGAGTTGAAAAGGATTACAGAATAAGGCATTCAGCCTTGGAAAATGTCTGTCGCTGGTCTCAGATCTGGAAGACAAGGCAGTGTGAACAGCAAAGGCAGTATCTGGTACACACAAAGCTGCACTGGCACCTTCTTAAATGTATCCTTGTGGGTAGAGATGTGCAGAATGGACTGCAAAATGGGTGCTTTGCTGCTTGTCCGTAACAGCCCCCATGCATGTACAGACCTGTAATGGCTAATTGCCAGCAACAAGCTATGTGCAGGTACTTTTTATCTTAAGTCGACAGCTACGTAGAGGAGGCAGGAAGCGCTACCACAGCATGTATAAGCGAGCTTGCTGCACTTCTAGGGTGTTGCAGTTACCACAGCTTCAACCAGAGGACTCTGAAAGGCCCTCAGCATCTAGTTCAGACTGTGGGTCTGCCTGCTGGCTCTGGGAACTGTGAGCTTCCTCGGCTCACAGCTAATGACAAAAATGAGACCCCAGTTGCAAATGCTCAGCATACTAATGTTTCAGTTGATGACAAGTAAAGATGAAAAATGGAAATGTCCCCTCCTTACTGGTTCACACTTGAGTATGCCAAAGCAGGCATTATGGCTGTTGTGCTCTGGATATATTCACTGTCAGTTTTTGCAGGCGCACTGACTAGGGTGTCGAGCAGACTGACTAGGGCTTGGGCACTCCATACTCCTGCTCAAGATGCTGATGCAGTCCACCAGTTCACCCAAGACTAGGATTGAAATGTAATGGAAACATGTGAGAAATTGAGTACTCTCTGGTCTGAAAACATTTTTTGTTTCAGCATAGCTGTTTCATTTTAAGCAAATATTTGTGTATCCAGGTTTTTTTAGGCAGTTCACAAAATACTTTGTGAAACTGAGGCACAGCGGTGAACCTGCAACTCAGGAAGGAATCCAAACGTGTGAATCCAAAAGAAGGAATCAGAAGGGTAGAACAAGTGGGGAGTGAGTACATAAAAGATGAAAAATGAGAAAATGAAGGTTAGAGCAAGAGATCCTAACTGAAGCTTTGGCCTCTGTGAATAAAATACTTCATTGTTATGCACTTAGTGCATCAGCTTATTGCTGTGCCCAATACTTCAAACTGGATAAGTGAGTTCAAAAGAAAGTTTTCTGGCTCTGTATCTCTTAAGAGCAATGAAGTGATAACTATGTTGGCTAGCAGGACAATAAGCTAGGCTTTGTTTGTTCATTCAGATGGTAATTCTTTTGTCTTGACTAATTTTTTTTTTTTTTTTTTGGTTTTGGCTGGGCCGATTTTATTTTACTTTAGTTAGAGGGAATGTGAGGTAGGGGGGATTGCTTCTCTACTTTCCAGGGCATTACAAAGGTAATAACAGAAGTATAATTTTAGGTCAGATGTTACATTAGGAGTTGATTTACCCCTTTGGTTTCATATGTAGTGAAGGATGGATGTATTGTATCACAAACACCATCTGAATCACACAAAACCTCTGAGGTGCTCACTGAGCTTGGAGTTTAACAGAAGTGGCAGCACCCTTTTACTACATAGCAACCTTCTGTTTGGAGTCTGTGCAGTGAGACGCAACAGGTCATAGCTGTGCTAGAAAAGGGCATATCTGAGGGTCCAGTTTGCTGAAGGAAAACAAGCTCTCTCACTCCGCCCAGGGGAACACCCCTGAGATTAATGCACTCTACTCCTGTGTTGTCAGACCACCCACTCTTTTGAAGCTATCATAGAAGACCGATGCGGTTTGTGACAGTAACATTTACAGTGAAGCAGAGCAGTGATCCATTGATGACATAGCCTGACCTTGTTCCTCTGCGCTCTGAGTTTCTGGGGTTTTACAGGACGGCAGAAATACCATTTTCTTTGCTCCTTCTGGGAATGCAAACCACATCCCCTGACTTGCCTTCAAGATCTATTAATATTTTGAGAAATTCCACCACACCTAACTTGCAAAGTTTTCTGTGTATGTTTTACACTCATAGCCAGTTTCCTTCCCCCCCCCACCCAAGGAAGGGTGTGATCTAGTTCTATGACTTTAAAAGGCCTTTTCAAATCTGTCTGAGGGCTGTGTGCCTTCTGTGACATCAACAGGGGGGAAAAAAAAGGGAAAAAATAAAGCATGCAAACAATAGCCTTAGAGTAAATATGATCTCACTGTGATTAAGCCACAGTACATCAAAATCAAAAAGCATATGGAAAACCCAACTTTCCCTCAGGCAAGCAATTAAAAACTTAATGAAAGCAGATCAGATGTTGAATGCTTAAGAACTGAAGGAGCAGAGCAAAAGAAAAAAAAAAGATGGAAAGAAAAGACCAAGTCCTGAAACGTGTGTTTTTAGTTCTCAGTTTTCCATTTTCTGGCATTTGTGAGCAGTTTTCTCCCAGAAAAAAAGTTTCCTTAAAAGAACGTCCTCCTCCCAAATTTAACCCTTCTGTGTGCTGCTCTTGGGAAACAATCACAACTTGATTGTAAAGAAACCATAGCTGTGCAGACATAGGACCTCAGCACTGTCACCAACTTGTTTCTGTCTGATGTCTTCAGCTTTGGAAAATATATATGTGT
>NW_010129608.1:0-1432 GCF_000699245.1 Pterocles gutturalis | reverse complement strand
GGGGGGGGAAAGTGGGGTGGACACCGTTGTCCAAAGCCTCGTCGACCAGCAGAACCCATCCATCTCCCGCTATGAGACTTCCTGCCTAGTGCGGCATTTTAAGAAGCTGTTTAATTCCTTGTGCTCAAATCTACTGCTGCTTGAGGGTGTCCAGGTAGGCTTACCGTGCGGTAAATAAATAAATTCATCTATCTCACGCTAAGCAGTTGTGAGCGACTTGAAGTGGGAGGTGAATGTGGTCCCTGAGTGGGCCCCACTCATACAGCTTTCCTGGAGTAGGCTGCTGCTGCCAGCAGGGACATCTGCTTTATTACACTCACCAGAGGAGGCTCAGTATTCCTCCCCTACGCTCCCCCTTCCACCCAAGATCAAGTCATCAGAAGAGGCTGAATCCAACCAAATGGGAAGTGGGATTTCATAAAAAATAGTAATAATAAATATGGGGGAAGGAAGTGAAACTTGAGAGGAAAGAGCGAGCAGCAAACTTGTGCCAAGGTATACTACCGAATTCCTCCTCGCACGGGGCCAGCAGGGTCCCTCCCGCAGTAGCCCCGGGGCTTTAAGCCGCTGGGAAGGCTCCCGCGCGGGGTCCCTTGTCTCGCCGCCCTGCTCTGGCGGTACGCGTTCTGACTTGAAAGCAAGAAAGCAAACCTCTCCCCTTTCTGTTTGGGGGGTTTCTGACGGCCACACTGCGGCGTTACGGCTGCCTCAGCCTCGTTCAAGGGCTCGGTACCGGCGGCAGGGTAGAACACATGTAGCTGCTCTGTCTCTCCGGCTACCTCGACAGCTGCTCGTAGCTCCAGTAATTAGAGTGTCACTGCTTGTTAGAGGAGAGGAAAACGCTCCTGTGACAGATTCCACGAGTCCTCTGTTTTTTAAGATCTCACAGGAATCACCAGAGCATTAACTGAGATCTCTTATTTCTCTGGAATCAAGGGAAGAAGTTCCCTCTGCCACCTCGCACTCCAATCAGAGCTCTCTTCCAACTCCCAGGAAACACAGGGAATTCATTCTCAGAGGCTCGGGAGAAGCTACCTTCCCTTCCCTGCCCACCTGGGAGGAAGAGAGAGCTTCCTGGTAGTGTGAACTTGCTTTTAAAATCCCCTCCTCATATTGCTGAATTTAACTAAACAGATAACTGAATAGAAATGCAGTCTTTTCTCCATTAACTGAGCGGAGAAGTCGCTCCGCACACCATCCTTCCCCATCCGGCATAATGTTAATTCAGAGGATGCTCAGGAGAAGCTGTTCCCCCTTACGAACAAAAGCACGGGAGGATCACGCCGAGATGCTCCTACCCCACCCATGGTTCACTCAGCAGATGAGGCTCAGAGGAGGCGATTTCTTCTCCTCCCTACCGTACATTCCCCTTTCCCCCGCAATCATACAAGGTTAACTCAACAGAGGAGTCTCAATCCAAATGGTAACTGGG
>NW_010129607.1:4110-8400 GCF_000699245.1 Pterocles gutturalis | reverse complement strand
CCTCTGTGAACCCCACTCATCCCACCCAGTGTGGTTTTATGAACTGGGTTGTGACAGACTACTTGCTGAATTACACAAATCTAACTGTATGTATATATTACAGGTATATACTTTTAAAGCAAACAAATACTATTAAAAAGCATTCAAAAATTTTACTGCAAATATTAACTTTCCTCATAACGGGCAATGGCACTTGACCACTAAGATCTATGCAAATACCTTTATTTTGATAAAATTAAAATGGATAAAGGACAAAAACATGACAGATTTTCATACCTTATTTCTAGACAGAGCCTATGATCTGGTTTGCTACAATTGTTAGAAATTAAACGGCATAAACTACTGTAAATTTAAGGACTGTCAAAGAAGAACATTTTATTTGAGTCAAAATTTGGTGGAAAGTAGAAGAGTAAAGAACAGATAAATGATTCTTGAGAGACATCTATGCCCAAGATCAGAATGTAGTAATTGTCATTTTTTAATTTGAGAAATCACAAATAGATTGCAAATGCACTTCTGCAGCAATACAATGCTACGTTACATATACTGATGCCAATAGTATTATCACAGAATCATAAAATGGTTTGGGTTGCAAGGGACCTTAGAGATCATCTAGTTCCAACCACCATGCCAATTCATGCAAAAACATTGCATGAATTAATCTTTTTATGTCCTAACTTCAATTTCCAAGCCATGTTTTCTCCCTTGTCTTTTTTAAATAGCACGAAAATTGCAGAGTAAAGGAACTGAATTCTCGACAGATTTTTTCAGACTAAATACAGATACAGAACAGTTTTGCTGTTTTCTGTGGGGTTTTTTGTTTGTTTGTTTAATGAGGAAAGCAAAGTATTTCTGAATAAAAAATACTAAAATCCGATGTGGAAGTACACTTCTTGTTGTCAAACTTTACTCTTACAACATGGTATCTTAAGTACAAGAACACTTCACTGACAAGACTATAGAGTAACAACAATTAATCTGACTAACAAAGCAAAAACAAAAACCACCAAACAAAAAGCAAACCAAAACAACACGAAACTTTTAGCAGTACAGGGCTCTTCCTTAAAACATTCAAAACACATACACATTATTTCTCTTAAAAATACATTCAACTCCTTTTATTAAAGTTGGACTGTGTTTTAGACACGATAACTACTGTCATTGCTGATATTTTTCACATAACCTTACAAATTTTTTCACATAATTGTGCTCTAGATTACATGTTTTCATAAAGAACATTTTAAAATGCTAACTTTATAACAGTGCTCCATCAACCTGGTCTCTCATCTGGATTTTAACACTTGAAAAAACCTGTGGCCTGGGTCTGGAGGTTCTTTATGGCTCAGCTTAGTAATCAAACTTGGAATAGAGACTGTAAAATTAATTTTTGGAGTGAAAAATTGTCAGAAGTCTCTTCTACACTCCACTGCCTTTTCTATAACTCCTTACAGCAGGAAATTAAATTGCGAAATAAACTCAGTGGAAAAGAAAACTAGAGTGTCCCAGTACAAAGAATAAGGGATGCACTCCAGATGCAGAGCATTCCCCCACAACATTGTAGTGAAGCAGTGGGTACACAGTCGTGAAATTATGTCAGCATGTGTAGGAGTATCCACGGTAGTGCTAATCTAGATAGCACAGTTAAAAATAGCAGTGAAGACAGATGAAAGCAGACTTCAGCATAGTTTAACAATCTGTCCAGAAGGCTTGCACAGCCCTCTCTTAAGCCTAGGCTGGCATGTCCTCATATCACATACAGGTTAAAGCTAGCACGGATCTATCTGCATGTCCTGCATTCCCACTACTCGACTGCATTGCAGACACGTGGAGAAACAGTGCTACTGGAGATACGTTAATCTAAAAACTCCATTTGCAAAAAGCAAAGTCTGGGAACATATCGTAAAGCATACGGGACCTGATGAGGAACACATGCTGTAGAGAGTGTCCATTTTGTTAAACTGTATCAGCTGGACTAATTCTTCTCCCTGCACAACTTGCTTCCCTTGTACTCCTGGAGGACACCATAACATGGCCTTTCCTGTGGGGATTCACAGGGTTGGGCCAGATTAACCCGATCCTTCTGGTATAGCAACTCACCCAGCTTTACTGTCTAATGAAGAGACACTGAGACACTGCACAGGCAGCTGGAGGCAATTGTGTTACATGTAAATGGGTCTCATTCATCTTCACAAAGGACTAATGCCGAATGCTGAAATCCTACTGGAAGCAGGCACATTAGCTATCTACCGTTTCAAGGCCCGTTATTTCAGAAGAACATCAAGATACCAACAATGCCTTCATCCACTACTGCTGCTAACAGGGGCAGAACTTACTGTGATGCAGAAACCCAGCATCTGATAAAGTCCTTCAAATTCAGGACCCTCTCCCCTCAAACAGTAGTTTACCGTGCAGCTGCAACACTGCATTCTCTACTAGCTACAAACTACAAACTCCCACAAAACACTACATCCTCTCAAAGATGGCTTACTAACACTTGCCCAGCAGGTGACCAAAGGGATTTAGCATGTTCTTAAACTGACTGCGTAAGGAATTATTCACTCCGGAGAGATTTCGTGTGCATTTTGCTAAATCACAACCAGAAGACAAGAAGGAATGCAGTTGTTCAGCATGCTTACCTGCCTTATGAGGAGAGTATAAAGACACACAAACTAGTGTTGACTAAGACAATTAAAGTTCTAGTAGGAATCGGATCACAGCATCAGGGATTACTTACAGGTTAAGTTACCATGGGAGGAAGAAAGCTAGTGAAATACAGAAAGTTCTGGGTGCGGGGATAAAAATCTTGCACTGCTGTCTGTCCCTGCAGAACCCCTGAGCACATGCACAGTCGTGCTCCACTCAGCTGTCTGGACCAGGGCCTCTCGGCACGTGACAACAGCTAAACCTGCAGACGCTCAGATGGTGCTGTTCCGGCCATTTCATCTCAGATCTCATTCGTGACATGCTTTAACAGGAAGTGCAGAGAAGCAATGGTTAACTCGTCCACATTGGGACCATCACTGTAAAGAGCAGAAATACAATTTCCATTATGTTGTTTGCTAATGTGCTTCATCTATGAACCTCAAGAACAACTGTAAGGAGACATGGGTGAGAGTTCAGTTGCTCTAGCCCTTCAGTCCTAGAGAACAACTGCTAAAGTTGCCAAGAATGGTGTGAAAATCCTACCCACTAGACTGACATTATCAATGTTTTTCGAAGCACTACCAAGCAGCTGAGATGACAGCTAAATTTGAGTCATATATAGCAGTAGCAGATTCATAATGCTGACCAGTAAGTAATGATTTTATATTAATCTCTCAGATATTGGTGCTCCCAAAACTCTGTTCCAAGAAGTGCTGTATTGAGCTATTTGTAAACAAAGGCTTCCTGAACCTAGAATTAAGAGTCAACTTACTGCCAAAAGTAGTATCATTACTATTTATCAAAGATACAACATGGCATACTAACACAAACAAACATTTAACAGAAACATATTGAACTACAAGCACAACCTCCAACTATTAATTTTCAGAACTCTACCATGTGGTCTGTAACAGTACATCACAAATTTGGTTCTCTTCTAACTTTCAGCTAACTGCTTTGCCAGCATTTTTTTCCAAGATCTGGCCTGTTCAACTGTAACAGCAACTACACACACCCTAAGACTATCTGAATGTACAAGAGGAGAACTTAGTATACCTAGTCCGAGCACAACAGAAGTGTGGGACAAAGAATACAACATGCAGCTTATTTAACTTGCTAGTATGCTTCTGCTTCTGTGTGTACTATATTTCCCAGTTTTGTTTCACTTTATTTTGTTTGTTTGTTTAAAAAAAACATCTTGGACACAGCATTTACAAATATTCACATAAATCTCTCACCATGCTGACAACTTCAATATTTAAAATCTCGAGCCAATTCAAAAACAGTTCTTGGGCTCTTCATAAATTTAGTGCTGTGACTCAACTGGAACTGACAATGTACCATACAAAGGGCAGAATATTTACAGTCATATTTTAGTAAAAGAGGACATGAGATATGTACCTGTTTGTGTCAACATGCCACCAGTTATATGTTCTTAGTCTAGACAATTAAAGGTATTTCCTACTTCTTAAAAAAAACGCCAGTCAGCACGACCAAATCCTGCAAAAGAACTACATGGATGAATAATCAGCAAAGCAGTATAGCTTCAAATCACAATCATGTGCATACCACTGTCATGCACATGTGAGAAAGCTATGCAGCACAGCCTGATTTTCACTCACAGATATAAACAAGTTTGCTAAAAAG
>NW_010129607.1:0-4079 GCF_000699245.1 Pterocles gutturalis | reverse complement strand
GTGGGGGGGAGGTGGGGGGGGAAGAATGGGCGGGGTTGAAGGGAAGCTTTAAGTTCCTGATTAGAATTCCATTTTAAATGGTAAGTTCCAGATTGATACAGTAACAATAAAACAGATGGGCAGAGAAGGGGGAGGATTTACACACAAGGAGAGGTCATGCAGTACACTGCATGGAGTTCAAAAGATAAGTGAGACAATGCCTTTTTCTCCGGTATAAACAAAGAAAAATAATGCCAGCAGCTTGACTGAAAACAAGAACTGGGGAGGAAACTGAACTGCAGAGGAAAAGCTTAGAGCAAACCTTACAAACCTAATGCTACCTTTTAACCAGAAAGATACATTCTCAAGTGTTACTCAATCGTTCTTTATAAAGTGCAAACCAGCCACATTCGTATTCAAAACAAACTTTTCTAAATGCTCCTTAACATACAAGAAAATACACCTAATGAAGGACTGCCTCAACTGCCAAATTAGGACAGCTGAATTGTGCTTCTCTTTGACATCTCTAAGATCATCAAACCTCAGTCCTTTGGAGCTTTATCTTAGAAGATGAAATTACAGTTCCACCTTAGAAAGGTAAGCAGCAGGTGATATTTCTACCACAATAATTAACTACTTTCCCCTCCTAAGTTAAAAACTCTCTTGAGACCTTAAATCAGTAAGGTACCTGATGCATACATTCTATTTTCTTGTTTCCAATGGCTCCACTGTGCATATAAATCTATCATACAACCATACTTGTATTTAAAGAGATATTCCCTTGTGTTTACTATGCACCTGCTCCATGTAAGCCTATCTGCTCTGCCTCCTTTGAGAAACAGGTGTATCTGCCAGAAAAAGAAAGAGCACAGACAAAATGCTTCTCCAAGTCCTCTTGCCAATTATCTAAGCATTATTTTCTTCAGTTCTTCATGGTCCTATTCTGACAACAGTTGACAATAGCAACTACTTACCCTTCCAAAATCCAATACTTCTCAACATTTTTAACCTATCTTTCATCTCGACAGTGAACATATACATTTCAACTGCACAAAATCACTGCATTTTCTAAGCGATATACAGTAAACCATTGGCAAATGGGTTGCTTACGAAGACTTTCACCTGAAAAATATGTACTTTTCTTTATTCTACTTAGCATTAATTTCATGGCTCCAGAAGGAAGTATGGGAATATTTTCCTTCTGGCATTCTACCTTCAACTGTAACCTGAAAGAGATGTATGTTTATTCTAACAAAACCAAAATAAAATTGGTAATTTTCCCCCCTCTCTTCCGCTCCTTGCTCCTGTAACCATGCTAGTGATTTGCTTCATGCAGGTAATCAGAGACAGACAGGGGTGGAAATAAAGCCCTGCTGCACACCCTATCTAGTCAGCTAAAACGTTTAAAAGCCAGGTGAGGTGAGGTAACATGCTGCATCCCACAAAGGTTGCTGGAGCTACTGGTCTTTGTGCCTGTGAGGTGCAGCATGCTGATACCAGCATCACCGCCCCATGCATACATGACACCAGACGATGCCACAGCTACAAGTACCGTCATCTCTGCACTATTGCCAACATGACTGTTGTGCTGCTCTCCATGACAGCTGAGTCCCCACCGCGGGGCTGCTTCTGTCTGTGTGCTCCTCTTTCTCACTGGCATCTCCTCACAGCATGGAGGCAGTGCTACCCATGTCTCCATTTCAGAGGACAGAAACTAGAGAGGAAAGCAGGACTTTCACACTTTTCCCTTCCTGGTTCTAATCAGGCAAATGTCCAAGGAGGATGGAGCTCCTGTGGGTGTAGAGAAAACTGGAGCCTGGGACATCCTGGAAGAGGACAATGTGAGGAGGAGAGCTGTATCAACGCGGGTGGTATCCCAACACAAGTACATGTGGAACAAAGAGGTGACTTCTTGCACCTATGGAGTTCACATGGGGACAGGTTTCAGATCCCAGAAAGACTGGACAATTGGGAAGCAGAAGGGCAGTAAGAGGCACTTCTTAGTTTCTTGAAACTCTGCTGATGCCTTGTCAAAAATGTTTACAAAATATGTAGATATTTGGGATTATGGTTTTCTAATCATGAAAAAAAATAAATGCAAAGTGACCTATCATTTATCCACAGTACTCGGAGGAGAGACTGCATCTCCAAAGGTACCCCTCAGTCACCTTGTCCAACCAATCTACCATTCAGAGATGGCTCTTTGTAAACTCAGAACCTGGACCCAAATTAATCATGTCATATTTACTTAGCACGTCACTGTCATTAGAGAAAAAAACATTTAGAAGGGGTGGAGTTTCTATCTAATATAATTTACTAACTTCTATATGACTTCCATACCTGAAAGACTGCCCACCTCCTTATGCTAAAATGCCACTTAAAAGTTTTGAGTAGCCCACTCTGGGCTAGTCAGTCAAACAAGGACTTTTTTTTTAACAGGCTGGTCCTTAGAGGCTCCTCAGATTTGGAGATAACTCTTCTCTGATGTAATTCAACACTTTTTCAATAACCTACAAGCCACAGTTGCTTTCTGCAGCACATTGAGTCAACGACACAGGCAGGAATCACAAAGTTCCAAAAAATTACTGAACTGCTGGTTTAAGACACCATGAGTGACTGGGTGAAGCGTAACAGTCAGTTTGCATCAGTCTGTCTTTGCCACACAATAACACGTAGAATATAAAAGCACCACAAAGGGAGACTTTTCACACCAGGCATGGGCGCTATGCCTCTGTGTTAAATGAAGGACTATCTGAAGGAACAGCTATACAACTTTTGAACTGTTACCATAGTGCTGAGGCAAGTTTCTTCTTGCCAACTGGACAGTCAAATTCTAATTGTTTTATTCACATGAAAACCCCTTCTCACTGCGTTTCAACTCCTCCTTGAGCGAACCCTCAAGACTGCTCTCAAGACCAGTTTTCCAGCTTAGATGCAAAATCTTCAAAACCAGGCTCCAGTGTGGCACCAGGCACACTCAGAGGCTCAGCAATACAGAGAGAAGTGGCTTGCCATGTTCACTGGGTAGCCCATAAGCTAGTTGCAGAGGATTTTGGGGTCTTGCTCATCAGTGGTAGCAAGGCAACAAGTCATGTTATCTGTGGCTTGCTGGGAATACATGCAGTACATTACCTGCTAAATTCAGTAAGGGCAGGACACTATGAAAGACTGCTACAGCACACCATGCACATGGTTAAATGTAATACCTGCACATCATTCAACATAATCCTGGCTGCAGGATCAGAACTACTTGCACAAGATATAAAGTAATTTTGATTTTCCTGTGCTATGATTGTATCCTTTTCTTCAGTTGTTTAAATATCACAAAAGGATACAACAATCAAGTGATTTGCTTCAGGATAATTTTTTTAAAACTTTTTTAGCCACCTTTTGTGGCTTGATTGCTGAACTGTACAATGAGGCCATGCTTCCAAGATTTTCTATGGAACTACAGACCATAGCAGTTTTTTCATGGGATTGGGGGTACAGGAGCTTTTTGAGAAGCAGCTGGAAGTGATTAATACCTCTCTAAGAGCTGTGGCTTTAAGCCAGCCATTGAAAATGCCAAGAGGTGATAACACTGACAATGAAGACTGAGACTGTTTAGGAGCTGGTTTCTACCCATCACCATCGGGACCTGATCCTCGAGCTCTGCTTCATATAAACTGCATTTGCTTGCACAAAAACACCAGTGATATGGGTATGAAAAAGGTTTGATCCTTGGTGCTGCAAAAACACAATCCTGGACTGACCCAAGTACAAGCCAAGGCACAGTCTTTCTACCAGACAACTTTGCATTTGCTTCCCCACAGTTACAAACATGCAACTCCTACTTGATTTTCTTCCAGATGATTCGGGGGTACAGGAGGGTGCTGAAGGCACGGGACGCCCAGGGACGCCCAGGTCCGAGCAGAGAAGCAGCAGATCTGCGCCGGCTGAGGGTGACAGCGACTTTCACCGCGCTGCGCGGGGCTTTGCAGCGGCACTTCGCAGCGCTGACATCACGGATGCGCTCAGCCCCAGCAAAACCCCCCATGTGCAGCCCTGATTTCATGCGGAAAGCACTTCCCCGGCCCGGGCTGGCGGGGGCCGGCCTCGAC
>NW_010129606.1:424-643 GCF_000699245.1 Pterocles gutturalis | reverse complement strand
CAGCTGGGCTGGCTGGGGGCTACCAGGGCGCTTGCTCAGCTGGGGGACGTGGATTGCACCCCTCGACCCCCAACAGCTTCTGGGCTGTGCTTGGCTTTGGGAGCAGGGAGAGAAACCCGCTGGTGGGAATTGAGGGGAGCCCTGGCAGTTTGCAGGAGCCCCTCTCCCTCTCCTCGTGCAGCTCCTGGGGTCCTCCCCGCTGGTGTGGGGGGGGGGGGG
>NW_010129606.1:0-249 GCF_000699245.1 Pterocles gutturalis | reverse complement strand
GGAGGTGAGCTGGTGCCGGTGCTGGGATGGGTACAGGGAGGTACTGGTGCTTCCCACCCCGGAAGGGCACAAGGGGACGGCAGAGCGCATGGGCTCTGCTTGCACCCTCTGCCCTTGGCTCTGCTGCCCAGGGAACGCTCGCCCCAGGTTGGGTCTGTGGGGCTGCTGGTTGGGTCCGTTAGCAAGAAAATACCTTGTCCGAGGCGAGGAATTCCTCCCTGGCACCTCCGTTGCCCAGTGCTGGAGCCT
>NW_010129605.1:313-516 GCF_000699245.1 Pterocles gutturalis | reverse complement strand
CTGGGGTCTGCACAGTTGGGGTGCGCATAGGTTGGGGTGCGCATAGACTGGGGTGTGCACAGTTGGGGTGTGCAGGGGTTGGGGTGCACAATTTGGGGTGTGCACAATTTGGGGTGTGAACAGCTTGGAGTGTGCACAGACTGGGGTACACATAGTTTGGGGTGCACACAGACTGGGGTGTGCGTGGCCTGGGGCGTGCGTAG
>NW_010129605.1:0-229 GCF_000699245.1 Pterocles gutturalis | reverse complement strand
AGCCCAAGGTGTGGAGGATCTGGGGTGTCCATAGCCCATGGTGGGCATTGTTGGGGTGCACCCAACCCGGGGTGCCTGTAGCCTGGGGTGCACACAACTTGGGGTGCACATAACCAGGGGTGCCTGTAGCCCAGGGTGCACAGAACCAAGGGTGCACACAACTTAGGGTGCACACAACCAGGGGTGCACACAAACAGGGGTGCACAGAACTTGGGGTGCACAGAACCAG
>NW_010129604.1:0-2131 GCF_000699245.1 Pterocles gutturalis | reverse complement strand
CTGTAACCGTGGTTTTAAAAACCACGACAATCAAGCATGAAAAATTATTCAAATACCAATAACTTTGTTATCCAGAGTGCTGACAATGGAAATAATGGAGCAATTAAACAACACGTTGGAACAGGCTCATTAAACAAATATAGCCACCGTTTTACCAGCAGCAGCATCTTCATTAAAACCCGGATTAGTAACAGGCAGGGGGAGAGGTAGAAAAGGGCGGGGGGCTGGGAAAGTGGGAAAGGGAATGCAATGATATTTTGCAGGAAATTTTCCAGCATGGGAAAGAACGAGGTAGGAAGTTATGTTTGTTTACCTTCTGTTAGAAGAGTCAGTGCCAGCAGTGTACTATGCTGAATTCCCCTCACATGATCAAGGACCTTCTCAGTTCACATTTAAGTAATTTTATAACAGAAATAAACAATCTTGATTCAGCAACAGAGTAACTTCTGCAAAGTGCTGAGTGGACAAAAGGATACTGTGCTCTGACCCACACAGGATTATAGCTGTTCCCGCAAAATCTGTCTTTAAGTCTCCAAAGACCACAGGAACTAATCAGCTGATCACCCTCAGGCGTTTACCTAAACACATCAGCAAACTGGGAAGGAATGTGGCCAGACACTGCCCCTGTGCCAGATGCACCAGCACCCTTTCTTAAGCTAGCACAGTGACCTGCATGGATCCTGGGATTTTCAGCAAAGCATTTATTGTTCTCTTGAGCAGTAAGTACTGAGCTATTTGAACAGGTTGTTTGCTCATTTCACAGCTCTTCTGTAGTAAGTGGCATTTATACCAGGAGAGATCAGGTGGAGAAGAGGTCTCCGGGCTAAGAATATCCCCTGTCTGAATCTGCAAGCAGATGTCTTGAAGTGACTAGATTCTCCTGGGAAATCTATTTCTGCCAGAAACAACAAATCTTCCTCAGTTTGAACCTTTTGAGTTCACTAAAGTAAACATCTTCCTGTCTTCACAGGTTATTGGGCCTAAGTCGTGTTTGCAGCCACAGTTCCCCCCCAGTGAAGATCTTCCCATGCACCTCTAGCTGGTCTGTGAAAAGCCAGTTCTTGGCACCAACTTGTTTACTAGTTTCATACCATCTGATGTGGGAACTGGATGCTACAAAGCAACCCCACCCCTGCCTTTCCAGTCTGTACAAGATTCATGCATGCAAAATTTGATGTTAATTCAAAGCTAGAAATCTCTGCCATACACAGGTTAGAAGCATTTTAATTTCAGAGAGAAATTATTCAGACAGCATGAAAATGCATGAGTCAGATGCAGAAAGGGACGGCTCAGCAAGCAGGCCCATCAGGGCAGCCCCATGCTGCACAGCCACCCAGGAGAGCCGAGTGCTGGCAGAAGCACCCTCAGAACAGCCAGGTGCTGATTATGTCATGCATGACAGAGGTGGAAGGTGCATTTTCAAAATGGCAATAACAGTCATTTTGGCATCCTTGAAATGCTTTCTGAACATTAAGAATTAATTCCAGCCTTTCTGTTCCTTTCCTCTGTGAACTCAAAATGTGTGAAGCAAAACACAAATAGGGCAGCAAAGCCAAAGCATGAGGCACAGACAGGGTGTTACCGCAGTGTGATAAATGATTTAGTCCCAAACGGGATTTCAAATAAAATTTTCCAACTTATTAAACAAATAGAAGGCAAGCAAACAGCACTGGGCACGTGGGGGAGCCTCTGCTCTACCAAGACGCACCCACGCCACATTTCCTGTTTCCAGTTTTTATCCCTCATGTCCGTACATATTCATGAAGAGGTAGGCCTATGCAAATAAGTTCCAGTAGCACTGTGTAATTAACCTTCCAATAACTTTCCAGACCCTTCTCACAAGCTTTTCACACTTAACACTGTGTAATTAACAACTTAACAACATTAAATTGGCAACAGGACATGAACTGTATACATACCATTCCACTACCCACGCTTATACAAGGACAGTCAGAATAATCAAAGGTCATCCTCACAAAGAGGGTGACGTCCCATTATATATGGTTTCATTGTTTCATATTGACACGAATCAGTGCCACCGGCATTATCCTGGCACATTCAGGGCCAGCAGAATATATAGAGGTCATATGAGAAAGGGAGCAGACGCTACAGGCTCGGGGGAGAGTGGCTG
>NW_010129603.1:0-4736 GCF_000699245.1 Pterocles gutturalis | reverse complement strand
CAAACAGCGTCACCTTTATTTGCCTGGTGGCTTTGCATTCCGGGCCCCGCGTTCTCCAGCGCCCTTCTCGCCCGCAGGACACGCAGCTCGCCCAGTCCAGACTGGGAGGTGGGGACCCTCGCGCTGGGAGCACCAGGAACGCAAGCGCTACCAAAGACCCCGTGGCATCGGCGGGGCTCAGGCAGCAGGGAAACGTGGGGGATGCTCAGACACACGGCCCCGGGGGGGTTCTCCAGGAAAGGCCAACCTGGTCCCTGCCGGGGGGTTCCCGTGAAACAGCGACATCTCCCACCACGCCTGGCAGCCCCCGTGCTCCCAGCCTGGGCAGGAGGATGCCATCGTGCAAGTGGCAGAGAAGGGAAGGACTTGCAAACGCAGCGTGGACAATGTCACGGAATCCTGGGACTTAGAGAGGAAGCACCAAAGTGAACACTCCTGTGACGCTAACGCTTCGGGAAAACCAAGTCATCAGGACTTCACAAAATAGCCTCTGGTTCTCGCCTTTCACAGTAGTTCCAGTTATAAGATGATGAAAAATTAATGAAATTTAGTGGTTTTCTGGCATCACTCACAGTGAGCCTGACTTTCCAGATGCTCGAAGATTGTTCCTGCCCCACCAAACTTACATAAATTCCCACCTGGTTCAAGTTTAAGAAAACAACAGAACAAAGTAAATCATACCAACTCCATCGTAAAATACCGAGGAGAGTTAAATACCAATTATCAGTACAGAGAGGTACTATTTTTTTATGTTTCACTGAGTTATTTTAGGAAATATAAAACTTTCACTGTTCCTGCAGCTAAACTAATTCTTTTGTGCTGTAGATCTGATCTAATTTCTTCCCCCTCTCCCCCCTCCCCATCAAATGTGTGACTCTACAGTGTATGTTTTGGAGATGGGAATCTGAAGGGGAAAAAAAAAGCCCAAGACATATACTGTAGTACAGGGACATGGAAATTTGCTGTAGCATTTCCTAGCATTTTTATTAACTGTACAATCTCAATGTTGTGTTATTTTAGCACTGTCCTGTTTTTTTAGTTATCTAAATTAGAAAAATTTAAATGCGTTCAACATTTACACCTAGGTGCCTCATATGCTGTAGAGGTTTTCGCGTGACATCAATGGGGCCCAATATGCTTAATTGATGCGAGCAAACTCTTTGCAGCAGTGGAAAAACATACCAATACTGTGAAAACACCATAATCCATGCTGAGGTACCTGAGACACCAAACAGGAAAAATATATGGCTTAAGGTTGCAGCGATGTAAAGAAACTAAACCAGCCACCCAGCCTTGCAGGAGAAACAAAGAGGAAAATCCTCCTGAAGGGCTGGGTTCTGAAATAGCTGCTGATCTCTGCTGGAAACAACTGGAACAGTTTTAGCTCCTTAACTCTTACTATTCAGTTATGCGTTTTTTAAAATGGGAAGCAGTCAAGTGTCTGAAGAAATTTGGTTCAAACTTTCCAGAAAACAACATTGTTGGCAAAACTAAGCATGAAATATTTACATTGGTAAGGTGAACTTCTCAGAAACTGAATGCAAACCAGGTTTTACGGATGAAACTGTCTTTAATCTCACTTACAGACATCCCCAGACATCTCTACACGCTGCCTTCCAGCACAATCCCCAGTGCTGCCCGGCTCGGGAGGCCAGCAGTGCCATTGTCCCTGGAACACCCCCTGGCAGACCCCTTTGCCCACCACTGCTCCAGCCACTGTGGGTGCAGCCCGTGCCAGAAAAGAGTGCCTCTGTGCCCAAAACTCCTCACCGTCCGCGGGAACTAAAGCAGGTACACACAAGCAGACGTCGTCTCCTCCGGAGGAACACCTGCCCTCGTGATCCTTCTCCGCACTGTTGGCTCATCTAATGATCTTATGTGTTTGCCTCTGAGTCAGTCCCATCACTGTGCTCACTATAATTGAGAGAGAGGAGATGCAAGAGTTTCCCCAACTGTTGGAAACCTTCCTGGTAATGTCAGCCCCCAGACTTAGAGACCTGTCCTTCAGAATATTCACATTCCTTTCACTGGCCATCCCCGCTAGGAGCAGAAATCTCTGCCAAGAAGAACCCACCAGCTTTTTTCCAAAAACATTTGTGAGCCCATGCTCTAAAGGCAGGGCTTACCACTCCGGCTGGTACACGACGTGTAGCAGCAACCAAATGCTTTTTGTATTGTTCCAGATTGCTGCACCACCAACCGCTGCAGAGGTTATTTAGTAGCTAAAATTTATATACCTGAAGCTTGATGTATTAATGAAATGGCATCTTTATAGGCCTGGGGGTGTAAACACCACGGAAAAGTAAGACGTGGTTTTGTGTGATGGAAAGGTTTAAAAGGCTTCTTGCTAATGGCTAACTGGACTAAAGTTTTTCTAGCATATGGGCTTGTTTTGTGCAGTTTATGTGGTGGTTTCTTCGTTAGATTCTCAGTGGTAATGAGCCCACACAGTTGATTGCTGCGGGGAGAAAAAAATCATTCTGAATAGGTTTGCTGAATAATTATGAACTGAGCTGAACTCTTACATTTGCTTACTAATTGTATGGTTCGTGATGTTTTATGTATGATGCATTCATTTTGTTAAAAAGGAATTTCTTTTTTTTTTTTGCTGAGCAGCAACTTTTCTCAGTGCAAGTTAAACTGGCACAGTGGAAAGAGCTGAATTCAAGCCTGATGAATTGATGTTGTTTGAATTTTTTTTTTTAAAACATCAGCCCCACCATTTGGTTTTCAGAGCTTGCAATATGAAACCCCAAATTGTGCTATTGTCTTGAGAGTCGAAATAAATGAATCCCCTCAACTTTGGATTTGGCAGCAGCAATTACTATTGTTAATTTAGAAAATAATCCCCTGCAGCTACAACTATTTAAATAATGCCTTTCCGTGCTTCCTCCAAGATGACCAAAACCCAAAGGCTGAAAGTAAAAATATGTGTTGTAAAAGATACTTTTCACTACTTGGTACAATTTGAGAGAGGCTTCCTTCTACTGGGCTGGGCAACCGCGACCCTTTGTGACCGAAGTGGTCCTGACGGTGCTGGTCCCGGTGCAGGGGCACGGTCCTGCTGGCACCCCCAGCACTGCACCGGACGGCTAGGAGGAGGGCGGCAGGTTGGAGCCCTGGGTCGTGTGTAGCCCAGAACCCGTTAGTTCCAAGTCAGAAACCTGGGCTGAGCCACCTTCAGATATTTAACAAATAGTGACCGTTTACACCACGGCCTGGTGAGCGCTGCAGCTCGTACAGGACCTTACCGCTTCACTCAGCTCACTGTTTTTACTGTCAAAATACTTCGGCTGATGTTATTTCTGTATTTGCTATCAGCCAGTTATATGACCACTGAGCCAGGGCCAGATTTGGGCAGCGCTGCTGGTGAGTTACCGTCCTGAAACTTTCAGTGTTACAGTGTGCTCCTGGCAGAGAGCAATGCCCAGGCCAGCGGCAGAGGAGCAGAAAAGCCGTCAGGGAAAGGAGCGAGCAGCAGAACACGGGGGCAAGCCTGGCCCCAGCAGGGACACCCGCGGATCCTGCTGCTGGGCATGGACAGAGAGGAGGAGAGAGGAGGATTAGCGCTTGCCCAGAAGCATTTGAGGTGGTCAGGCCGTGGACCGAGGAAGTCTCCATCCCTCTAATTGAATTCTCCTTCGCAGCATCATTCTGCTCTTCCAGAGGGACCCTGCTGGCTTTGCTTGAGGAACAAAGGGACTCTGAATTTTCCAGGAAATGCAAGTTAAATCTTCTAAATCAGCAAAAATCTGTCTTTTCTGCAGCATTTGGTCTCTTTTGTGGAAGCCAATGTTACAGGACGTATCCGTGAAGGGCAAAACTCCCTGCTTTAGAGAAGAGCTGCAGTTTCAGAGAGGCCTGAGGTCCCTTTATATCAGCAAAAAGAACTCTTCACACCAGAAATATAGCTGCTTTACAGGAGCAACTTTCATCCTATCAGTGGTGCAGAGGGAACAGACCGTTTCCCCAGAGAAGTACCTGTATATAAACATGACAATGAAGCCGTGATAAAAAGGGTCAACTACAAATGAAGCTCACCATGATGACAATAGTCAGTAATTATCTCCAACAACACTCCTGACAGATCTATTGTCCGACAGGCATATGGTGCCTTACACAGAAAGTGTCTTTTTATGCCACTGTAGAGTGGATGCACCAACAAAAGTGGATTCTAGCTGAGACAGAAGCGGTGTCACTGCTCCAGGGTGGATGCTTTGCTCGCCGATCCAGCAAGGCCGATCACGTTCCTTGCCCACGTTAAAGACCTACCAGTCCGAGAGCCTCAGCCCTATTGTGGGATTTTGTACTGGCAGCACTGGCATTAAAACACCAATATTGTTTTGGTTTACAATGCTCTTTCTTGTTCCGTTGCGCTTACTGTTTTGATTGGCACCTTTAAAATCAATCCAGCTTTTTTCTTTTTCTTTTTTTTTAAACAATCCAGATTTTAAATTGTATGCCATTTTTTTTCGAGAAAAATACTGGCTAATAAGTGAGTGCTAGTTTACACAACGAATCATTACCATTTCAAGGCAATTCCAAGGTACAGTGAAGAGCCGAGCGCATGCTCGGGGGTGAGCTGGGGCACCACCTCTCTGGGCAGCCCCTTCCTGCACGACCCGGCCCTCGGCAGACCCGCTGCTCTTGCTGTTTGGAAAACACCTCGGGAGCAAAAGAAACGGAAGTTGTTCGAGTGCGGAGGGAGCGGTTCTGGGGGAGCCGGGACAGCCGTG
>NW_010129602.1:0-422 GCF_000699245.1 Pterocles gutturalis | reverse complement strand
GCATTCATTATGTTCCCTAAAATGCTGCTTTGGGAAGCATTGTAGTACTTGCCACATATACTATTTATCAGTATTTTTGGGCTGCTGATCATCTGTGGGAGCTGGGCAGAGGTTGTGATGTTGCTGCCTTCCTTTTTTGCGCCCTTGTTTTTTTACTTTGTCTAAAATTAAAATGTTATCAGGCTTAATCTTGTTTGTTTATACAATGGGTGTTTTTACAATTGATACTGCAGCCTCATCTCTGCACTCTGAGAGCCACCTGGCAGACAGGGTTGCCAATTACACTGGCTGCACACGCACACGCACACGCAAACACACACGCACACGCACCCAGTGTCCCTTACAGAGCCAATTAACGAGGGGGACATCTCCCCATACTGTCCCCTTCTCCTCCTGTTGTGGTTTTGTGTGGGGGTTTTGTC
>NW_010129601.1:0-6280 GCF_000699245.1 Pterocles gutturalis | reverse complement strand
TGGTGTCATCAGCAAACTTGCTGACGGTGTACTCGATCCCACTATCCATGTCTCTGACAAAGATGTTAAACAACACTGGTCCCAGTACTGACCCCTGCAGAACACCACTTGTCACTGGTCTCCACTTGGACACTGAACCATCGACAACTCTTTGAGTGTGGCCATCTAGCCAATTCCTTATCCACCGAGTGGTCCTTCTGTCAAATCCATGTCCCTCCAACTTAGAGACAAGGATGTCATGTGGGACTGTGTCAAAGGCTGCACAAGTCCAGGTAGATGAGGTCAGTTGCCCTTCCTCTATCCACCAGTCCTGTGGCCCAGTTGTAGAAGGCCACCAAATTCGTCAGGCACGATTATCAGTTATGAGCAACTTTTCTCACACATATGAATGTAAACCTGTAAACTAATGAATATCTATAACTAAATTAATTCACATGAACTAAGTGTAGGTATAACTGTTCAAGTCTTAAGGACAAAGATTAGACGTACACACAATATTCTAGGTGTGGTCTCTCTAAAGTTTATCAAGTAAATGTCACTGCGTGCTAGCTTTATCAGTTTTTAATCTTCTAAACCATTCAAAGTTAAAGTTTAACAGTGCCTTTCACAAAAGGAAATACTGAAAAAGATGACTACTTCCGTGTTTGACAGGAGTAGAAGGATGTTTAAACAAGGACACAACCTTGCTTACCTTAACTATACTAATAGGTTTCCTTGATAAATGGAAGCTGGCATACAAGAAGAATGTGAGAGAGAAAACAAAGGCTCTATACCTGCAATACATTAAAAAAAAAAAAAAGAGTATTTGAAAATTATTTAGATTTATTTTTAGCACTAAGTTAGGCAAAACATTACACAAGTCATTGGTAATCTTGGAATAGTGAAAAACAACTTTTTTCATGTTCTCTAACAGCCTCAAGAACCACCCTAGCAGTTATTCTGCTTTACAACATCTGCCCTGATCTGGCTTTGGGAGGGAGCTTAGTAGCACACAGGTACAGGCAGGACAACATGGCAGAGCTCTGGAAACCACAGAGCTGATCTGCCTTGTTTACAACCTTCCTTTGGGGGCTATTACAAGGCAGTTCAACATTAAACATACTGATAATCAGATTTCATATTTCACTGTCTCATCCAGTCTTCTGGTACAATTAGGACATAAACGATGGCTCTGTGAATTGTCAGTTTGGCTGCTGTGGGTTATTACTTCCTTCTTTTCTTACTGCTTTTAGGATTTTGCTTTACTTTTGCATTCCTCTGTAACAACAGAAATCAGCCATTTCAAAAGATGGGCCAAGAGACCGACATTGACTGTGTGTGCTTTCAGCTGGAGCACATGAACATAATTAACCAGTTTGGGATTGGGAAGGCATTTTCCCTTGAACCTCCCTGGCATCCTTGGGTCTTTCTCTGCAGTTCACCTGAATTAAAGGGGCACCTCAAACTCCCTGTCACTTCAAGCGGTAAAAAAAGATAAAAATCTGATCTATTCTATTCTCTACCTGCAGCAGTTTCAGTTGTTTAAGAAGGAGAATGTTTTGTGGATTTGTGCTTTTAGCAATAAACAGAGATCAGAGTGTATCTTCTGGCTCCTTCTAGCCTTGATCTTAAAATTAACATCTGTAAATAAAAGTACATATATACATACAAAGATCTGATATCACACAGCCTACCAGGTCCCTATTTTTTTAATTAACCTTTTTCAATCATTTTCTGCCTTATAAACTTTCCCAAAACAAGGGTCTTGTTTTATACTTCTGGCATATTCACAGAGACACTAAAAAAAGAGTTATCCCGCAAGTTGAGTTATTCACCCCCATAACTGAAAACATCCTCACAAGTGATAAAACTGAAATTACTTTGTCCTTGATGCTCTACTAAAGAAAGCATGTGATAAAATTGCTCAAATAGGAAGTGCTTGGACTTTCATTTGTGATTTTTTTTTTTTTATTCACAAACAACTGATTCAGTATTCTCTTTCAGAAAGCACAAGAACCAATGCCATCCAACTTCCAGGACTGGTTTTCCTAAAGTAAAGAGGTTTTGGGTTGGTTTTTGGTCTTTTTTGTTGTTGTTGTTTGGGTTTTTTTTAGAGGGGAGTGTTTAATACTACAGTAGCAAGAACCAAAACTGTAATTCTACAAGTCCATATTGCACATAAAATTATGGGGGAGAAAACACACTTCTGGTTAAGAAAAGAACGCTAGCCTTGAGCACTCCTCCCACCTAAGAGTTTGAAAATAAAAATCTGAAATTTACCCCTGCAAATACATACCTTGCAAAGAAAAGGACAAAAGGCTTTGTTCTCTAGCACACCTGAGTAGTAAAGGTCTGTCTGGGTTCTCCCAACAAAATATCTCACTTTTCAAATGTCAGCAACATTTATTTTTTATATTTTTATATTTTCTTGCAATGAAAAAGCAAAAATAGAGCGAGGCAACAGCATCATCTTCCCCAGATACCAACACACATTGTCTAAAACAAAGATCATCACCATGCTCCAAGACTTACCACTGATCTCGTGAAAATGAAGTGACGAAGCGAACCCCAGGAGGAAGCTGAGCCATCTACTCTACAGCTGGTATCAAATTTTAAGCAACACAATTATGTACTTGTGACAATGTTATTTGTTCTTCAGAACACGCAACAAAGATCCTCCGAAAGCCTTGCAACGGTAGGCTGTTAACAAACGTGGAAGATAATGCTGCTGAGTTGATCTCTCTGTAGGTTTTTTCTTATATCTTCAGTCACAACGTGGCAAATTCTTCATTAATGTTTGTTAATTGCTGATCTTCAAATAAGAGAAGCTGTAAGTAAATATTCTTATCGTGTTATTGCAACATTTTCTAATCATAACATTTGAATCAGCAATTACCTATTTCAGAGACAAGTAATTACCATAACTAACCTTCTAGACCTCAAAAATGTAATGGAGAATTTTAAGCTAATATAAATCACAGCCTTTTCTGAATTTTATAATGTATAATATAGTTTTAGAAGTGAGCACAGTATAAAACAGTGGGGATACAAGGGAAAGATACACTTAGAACATGATCCAAAGACAGCTGACATCAGAACACTCAGCTTTTGTTCCAGGAAGACTGCAAATAGGCAATTCCCCACCTTACAAAGATCCATCTTAACACATCAGAAACATTCATGAGGTTGAAATTTGTTCAAAAATTACTGTTTTCAGCCCAGAACAGAGACTCCGCCAGCTTGAGAGGGGGTGCTGCAGAACAATGCTGCCAGCAAGACTTGACCAGCACACCTTCTTCCAGCCCGACTTCTCTGTCCCAGTATCAGTGCTGTACAACACACCACATCATGAGAAAATGTGGAAAAGAATAAAAAAGTTTTCTCACCACTTGAGCTCTCTGCACCAGCTCATGCAGCACAAGGGAGAAGGCAGGCTCATGTGTGTATGTGATGTGCAGGGAAGATTGAGACTTTGGCAGCATCAAGTCAGTTTGGTTTAAAATCTTGCAGAGTTCCTCCTGCTTCTCCAAATTTGGGTGGAATCCCTCAACAGAAAAAGATGCACAGTGTCCTTTATTACAGGTACTGCAACAGCAACCGGCTGCACTGTTATTTTGCAGCAAGTCTGAGCCAACTGTTGCGTAAGACGACAAAAGGAACTGTAGGCAAAAGGTGTGACTGCAACTCCTGCATGCAAGCCAAGCCTCCCTGTGTGTTAACAGCAGAGCCACCCCAGAAGGATGCCAAATAACACGCCAGGTTCTGCAACATAACCCCTACCCTTCCGGTAGCCTAGATAGTGGGCTTAATGCCAGCACCTGCCACACTCCTGATGGGAAGTTGGTAGGACACAGGACTAGCTCCTCTGGTAAACAACAGGAGATGGGCTAAAGCAAAACCTCCTTTGAAGAAAACACACCTGCCAAGACCAAGGTTTTGTCTTAACCTGGGAATTTTAGAGGCTGCCACAGGGCAGGCAAAGGTGTGAGCCTCTCTCTTCTCATCTTTATTGCTTCATCTTACTACAGAAATAAAAACTACTCCTTGTCAGCCACCTGAATGACAACACCAAACAGCATCTGCTGTGTCAAAGCTGGCAACTTGAAAGCTTCACTATCTACATAGTCTTTTCCCCCAGGAATGGAGGAAAACTACCGCCTCTTCACATAACAGAGTATCCCACCAAAAGATCAAGGGTCTGCTCCTTTATGCTAATGCATTTTTGCCATACCTTTATTTTTTCCACAGTGTCCTGGTTCAGCTTGACACCTCCCTCCCCTAAAAGTGAATTGACTTGCTAATCTTGTTTGGCATGTTCCACCCCACCCCCCACCTCAGCTCCAGAATCACATAACTAATTGTGAAATTGATCATCAAACCCCATAATTATTCCCACCCAACATGAGATTTCTACCTCCTCTCTGAGGTTGCAGAGGTCAGGGAAAGTGCAACCCTACACTCTCCTCCAATCTCCCATCCCTAGCTGCAGGTCCCTGCTTCCCTCTGTGTCAGACCCTGTAGTCGCACAGTGATGGTTCAGGTGGCCCATCCACCAGAAAACCTGCCCCGAAAAACAACTGAGCCAACAGAGAATATTAACTCACTCTGTGGCCACGAAATTGCTACACAGGATGAATCCAAAGCAGCAGGTGCATAAAGGCAGGGACTAAAGGTGGGACTGCTTCTTACAGCCAGGGCTAGTTAGTTAGGTCAGCTGAACTCTAAATTGAAACCAACAACTGCTTGTCAATAATTTCATGTTTGGCTGAAATGAGCTGTGGATGGCTCCAGCAGGAGAAGAAGGGTAAGAAGAGGTGGGCACGAGCAGCCCAGAGGAGGAGTGAACTTTCCCTCCAGCAGTAACAGATCTGTTTCAGGGTGATCCCAGACTCTATCTCCCCTCTCTCACAGTTGTCCCAAACACCAAAATTATTATTTAACTGACCACATTTTAAGTGAGGTGACAGAAATATCTACTGGGATAAAACAGAGAGGCAGGCAAAGAACAAAAATCTGAGGTCATAAGCCTCCTTAAACAGTTCCCTTAAAATATAAGGGGACAAGGCAATTGTCCTCCCAGAAAATGAACTGTTTAACAGGTTACTGTTTAACAGCTTTAGTGTAAGCAGAAAAAGACCTCATCCATCTTAGAAAAAGGTTTCAATGCTAAGCGGTCACACAAGGTTTCACATCTGTGCACCTGCTGCACAGACCATACTCACACCACCTCCTAATGGCATATCTGTCCATAAGGCCAGAGCCCCAAGGCCCTAGCAAAGATGACTGCACTATCAGCAGCATTTAGAGAACTGCACCCTAACTCTATTTGGGAGGGCCTGATTTCATTTTACCTACTGCAGGCAGAGAGACCTCAGCTCTCATTTACTCATCAACAGCTTATCTCTGTCCCCATATATCCCTAAGTTCCTCTGACATTCATCTGCTTTTAATAAACAAATAAAACTTCCCCCACAAAAGCAAAGAAACTCGTGGCAATAAAACTTGTGGTAGCAGGCTATAAAGACTGCATCCTGATGTAGATTAAACCAGATTTTAAAACCAAGTTATTCTTCAGAAATGACATTAACAGACTAGAACACATAAGTAGTAGCTTACCAACACATCCTTTATATTTCCGCTTCACTAGTGAAGCCCAAGGACAAGCTCCAATTCAATCACTTGAACTGGTTTTCTGTTCTTTCATTTTCAGCAACTATTTTACCCGACAATGAAAACAAAGACTTTTTCTTCCCCTTTATCATAGTATAACGTATAAAATAATATTCTGGCACTTACTTTGAACCCATATTTACCTTCCAAACTTTGTATTGCTTCTTCAGGCTTCCCGCTGCACTGGCTGAAACATAGCTCTCTCCCTGTTTCGGGAAAACATGATCATTGGTGACGTGACTGGCCTTTACCGCTGGGAATACTGCAAACCTTGGCTCAGCTGTGCTGTGCCCTGGAGACACAGAACCAAGCTCCTGCCTGGCCCCTACCCCGCTGTACACAGCTCCCCTGGAGGGCAGACATTAATTCTGCATATGCAGAGGCTGTGGGTAATGCAAGTCCTCATCAGGGCACCCTTAAGGACTCCAAGGGCCTCTAGACACACACAGACCAAATGCATATTGTGCTTCATACCCAGCAACTCAGCACCTGAGCCAGAAAATGCCAAATCCAGCAGCTTTGGGTCTCAAGTGGCCATACTCCTTCCACTTCATACAGAGAGTGGAAAAACAGTTAATCCTGTCTTAACAACAGGGGACGCGAGTGCTTGTGAATACAAACCGAACCCCCA
>NW_010129600.1:0-600 GCF_000699245.1 Pterocles gutturalis | reverse complement strand
CCCAGCCCTTCAGCCACCTCACGGGGCCAAGGGGATGGATTCCAGACACGGTGCAGGTCAGGTTGATGGTCTCCCCCGCTGTCACCAACACCTTGTCCTGGGGCTGCTGCAGCTCGAAGCCCTGACCTGCCTGGGCACCCACATCTGGGGAGAAAACAGACCGAGTGTCACCTGTAACCACATCCCCGGGCAGGGGACAGGCTGAGCACAGGGCTCAGGGCAGGGTGGCAGCGGGGACGCAGGGGACAGGGCTGTGCCAGCGCCAGGGGGGAACTATGGCAGCTCTGCAGGTCTCGGCAGCGCAGCCGGCCGGAGCTTTGTGAGCACACGCCGTGCTCCGTACAGCTACAACCCGGAGCAAACCCCAGCTCCCACAACGCCGTGCTCCGTACAGCTGCAACCCGGAGCAAACCCCAGCTCCCACGCCAACAGCACACCACAGCTTAGCCGGGAGGAAACCAGGGCACAACCCCCGCGGCACTCCAGAAGCCAGCTCCCCTCGCAGACGCGCTACTGCCTTTGCTGCGCTGTGCCTGTCCCATTTCTGCGCTGCATCCAGCCCCGGCGCTCCCACGGAGCTCAGCCATCAGCTGACGCCGT
>NW_010129599.1:541-755 GCF_000699245.1 Pterocles gutturalis | reverse complement strand
CTGTGTTTAAGCTTAGAGGGGAGCCAATTGTGTGATGCTCATGAGGGGGGGTCGGCCACTTTCAGGGCTTTGCACCTAGTGCTGTTTGCAGAGACTTACCTGTTCCAAGACATAAATAAGAACAACCCAAGGAGTTTATCACTTCTCTGTCCTAGCACCTACTGAGTATTTGGCCTGTCTTAACCGTTGTGGCCGTAAAGGCTGCCTTTGTTCT
>NW_010129599.1:0-384 GCF_000699245.1 Pterocles gutturalis | reverse complement strand
TGTCACCACATACTTGGCCTCCTCCAGCTCCTCCGTGCGCTGAATAGCATCCGTCTCGTATTTGGTTCTCCACTGGGCCACTTCGCTGTTGGCCTTGGACAGGGCACGCTGCAGTTCTCCTTTGCCTTCCTGCTCCTCCTCGTATTGTTCCCGGAGCAAGTCACAGTCATGGCGAGCAGACTGCAAGGCATGGGCCAGGGCGTTCTTGGCCTGTGGGGACATTGAATACTTGTCTCGAGATGCCTCCTGACAGTGAAATTGACAGTTAAATTAGGATAAAACTCTAAGTCGGCAAATTGAAATCTGGGAGCTGATGAGGCCTTCATCAGCGTGTTCTGGAGGGCCAGGATGTGTTAGTGACAGGTGCTCTGGGGACAGTAATCT
>NW_010129598.1:251-929 GCF_000699245.1 Pterocles gutturalis | reverse complement strand
TGCACCCGCTGTGGGCTGAGCACCCAGGGGTTGGGAGCTCTTTTCCAGCCTGGACAGGCGCTGGGGGACATCCCCTGGGGGACAAGGGACACGTGGGGTGGTGTGGGGTGATGACAGTGGGTCCTGATGCAGGACAGGGTTTTGGGGATGGTACCCAGCTTGAGCTGAGCTGCTCTATGGGGATGTTTCATCTCCCCACAGCCACCTCCCTGCCCGTGGGACGTATCCTGACTGTCCTGTTGCTGGGGGGCTTGAAGCTGTCCCCTGTGCCCACTGGGTGGGTGGCACTTTGCAGGGGGGTGGTCCGCATGGGCACCCATGGCTGTGGAGCATCACCTCTGATGGCAAAGCTGCTCCAGGGGGAAGAGATGGGGCAGGAGGGTCCTGGCTGGATCAGGCAGGGCTGGGGGGGTCATCTCCTTCCACCCCCATCCCTTGGAGGCTGTTTGGGCAGGGACATCTCCCGCTGCCCCCAACCTGGGCTCGGTCCAGCCCGGCCCAGCTTCGGGAGGTTGTTCAAAGGCCCCGAGCGCTGTTTGTTATTCACATGCACATTCCTCGCATGCACCCCGCTGCAGCTGTGTTCCCGTGGAGCAGCGGGACACCAGCATCCGCATCACGGGAAAACACCGCCGGCACGGAGCCGAGCGCTCATCCCGGGTCTGCTGGGCTGGATGC
>NW_010129598.1:0-219 GCF_000699245.1 Pterocles gutturalis | reverse complement strand
CTGGCTTTGCGGTCTGTGGGTGAAGGGTTTGCAAACCCTCTTTCTGCCTCCAAAACTCCACCAGCACCATATCAAGAGCAGTGTCAGGTTTAGTTTTCTTTTTTTGGCTGTTCCTAGGTTGAGGAGCTGCTGTTGAATGTTCTGCTTTGTTTTTGGCCCCATAGATTCCACGGTCTGCTTTAGATCCTCCCGCGGCCGCCCGGGCACGGCTGCGCTGCG
>NW_010129597.1:6822-8075 GCF_000699245.1 Pterocles gutturalis | reverse complement strand
TTCCCCCAGAGGGACCATCTCGGACATTGTTGAGTGCTGTGATATGGGGATATGCAAACAAAAAGTTAGGGGGAGGATGGAGGACAGAGAGAATAAGAGAAAAGGGACAGGGAGCGAGGCAGAGATGGAGAAATTAAAAAAGATAGCAATGCGTAGCAGGTCAGAGGGACAAGGAAAGACAAGAGGAAAGACAGAGGGATATAGAAAACCTGTGCAGGACAGGGAGACAG
This sequence comes from Pterocles gutturalis, assembly GCF_000699245.1. Lineage (NCBI taxonomy): Eukaryota > Metazoa > Chordata > Aves > Pterocliformes > Pteroclidae > Pterocles > Pterocles gutturalis. Next base: position 7,845 of record NW_010129597.1, on the reverse strand, counting down.
AAAGCAAGATACTGCAAAAGAGAGGAGGACAGGGAGAGGGACACTGGGATAGAGAGCCACCGAGAACAACACAGAGAACCACAGAGAGATGGAGGATGACAAAAAAGCAGAGACAAAGTGGGACAGAGAGGTGAAGCAACAAATAATAGCAAGAGGGAGCAGCACAAAGGGTCAGAGAGAGTGAGAGACGAATAGGAAGGAGGACAGGGACAGTGAGATACAGAATGCAAAAAAAACCAGCAACAGTGAGCAAGACCAAAGGATAGAGAGAGAAAGAGAAGGAAGGAGTGAGGAATAGGAAGGCAGGGACACGGAGCGGCATGTACAGGCACAGAGAGGAAAAGAACGCCAGGGAACAGGCTGGAGGAATTGTGGGGAAAAAGAGACATGCAGATCATGACAAAGAGATGGAAAATTAAAAAAAAAAAAAAAAAAAAAAAAAAAAGAATGCAATGGGCTGCAGAACAGAGACAGAGAATGAAAAAAAAGAGGGAGAGGGATCAGGACACAAGAACAGAGGTACAGGAAAGCAGGAAAAAAAAAAAATATCACAGCAGGATGGGAAAGAGGGAGCTGGGGAGGGGCAGGAAGGGTGTCCCCAGGTGTACCCACAAGGCTGCTGAGCTTGGGCACCCAGCCACATGCTGCACCCTGCCTGTAGCACGGGGAGGGGATGCAGCCAGCAGGAGAGGGTGGGGTCTCTCTGAGCAGGGCCCTGCTCCAGGGGGCAGCAGGAGATGTGGCTGTGAGGGCAGCCAGAGCCCCTGGCACTGCAGCTGGCCTCACCAGTGGCAAGGTCAGGGTGGTGGCAGGGAGCTCAGCCCCGGTCCCGGCAGTGACTCTGCATCTGTGTGGCAGTCAGCTGCTCTCTGCTCATGTCGCCTGTACGTGTGCAGGGCCAGCTGACCGTCCCCTGAAATGCAGGAAGGTCCCTGGCCTCGGGGGGACGGGGGCTGGAAGGGACCCACACTGAGCCAGCGCTGCTCTGCCCGCAGGTCTCTCCCTGCAGCCAACGTCGGTAGA
>NW_010129597.1:0-6647 GCF_000699245.1 Pterocles gutturalis | reverse complement strand
GTCCTGGGGGTCCCCATCCACCCCCCCGCTGTGAGCTTGCACATCCCTCCTGAGGGAGTCCCATCCCTCCGGAATGCCTGGCTGTCCCGGTATCCCTGCTGTGTCCCTCTTCCTGTCCCATAGGCCTTGCTGGGAGGAGGAACAAGGAGGGGATGCTGGTGGGGCTGGTGCATTCCTCCCACCCCCAGGGGCGAGGATTGACCTGCTGAGCGACCCCAGCGCGGCTCTGCTCTCCACAGTGAGGCACACTCACCCTCTGCACAGTGCTGACAGTCCCAGCATCGCTCTGGCTGCTGGGATTCTTGGTGCCCCCTCAGCCGCAAGGCCTCTGCTCAGGGCGTGCATCCCCGGCTGTGTTGCAGGCAAGATGATGCTCGTGTCCAGCTGTGGAGCCCAGGTCCTCAATGCCTGTGGCAGGTCCCCGGGCCAGTTCCTCTGCTATGACCTCAGCTGCATACAGTGCAGAGAGGCCATCCAGGAGAGGCAGCAGCAGTTATCTGCAGCATGACGAAACCCCCAGACCACCTGCTGGTGGAACTTGCCTTCCTCACCAGCCCACAGGCGCTGTCTGGGGCGCAGCGTGCAGAGGACGCTCCTTCCCCAGTGCAGGGGGAAGCCCTACAAAGGGCCAGAGAGCCTGAGGCCACTTGCTCCAGCCACAGCCCACCCTGGCCTCGAGCTTCACAGCCAAGCTACAAGCTCTCAGGGCCAGCACCCTCAATGCTGGAGAGAGACATCAGCCACCAAGCCGGTTCCCCCACCACCCCGGACTTGGCTGACAGGGGCGGCAGCTACCCAATCGGTGTTGCAGATCTTTGTCCCATGTTGAGGCTGCAGCTAGATTTCGGGAAGAGACTACATGTGGAGTAAGTGCAGGCAGATCCGCCTGGGAATGCTCCCTGCCTTGGTGCAGCAGTCTCACAAGTCATCAGCTCACACCCAGTGCTGCTGCACTCCAGCTCTGCCCCTGTCTACTGCTGGTCACCAGAGGCCTTGCTCCCACCACACCTTCAGGGGAAGAAGCTATACCCTAACTGGAACTTGCCGGGAAAGTCACCAGGTTCAGGCACCAGAGAGCACCACGCAGAGCTGGATGGCCATCTCCACTGTGCTCCCCAGCCCCGCAGTGGGGAACCCAAGGTAGAAGAGGGCCCCCATCTACCCTTTGCACCAAACTGCTTCTATCCTTGTCCCCTCCCAGCCCAGCCCCAAGAGCACTGGGGGCGGGACTGTGGACAGGGCTGGCAGAGAGGCAGCTGCTGGGCACCAGGACAGCAGCTGGACAAAAACGGTCCTCGAAGAGGAAGGCCTTGGCTCACAGCTGATTGGCGAGGTGTCAGGCAAGGACCCCCCTGCTGCTGCCCGGCACAGGGAGCCAACGGAGCTCAGCTCCTCTCCTCCTGACGTAGTGCCCATGGAGAGCCTGGACATCCACAGCAGGATGAGGGTCTTGCACCAGGCCAGCAAAGCAATCACCTTCCTCATCCACTTCAGCCTGGGCCCTGCTCTTCTGAAGCAGGCAGTCTACAGGATCCTTGGCTTACATCGTCTGTCAGAGCCTTGTGACACCCAACACGAGGCCTCAGGAAGGATGACATGAATGAGGACAGGTGGAAGAAACCACAACGTAGAGCCTGGGAAGAGAGGACCACGGTGAACTGGCTGCTGCTGCTCCAGGCATCCTGGGGATGACCTGATCTAGTGTTTGACCATCCTCACAGTAAAAGTGTTCTCTATGTTCAGATGGAATTAAATTTGTGCCCATTGCCCCTTGTCCTGAAAAAAGCCTGGCTCCCTTGTCTTCATTCCCTCCCATCAGGTAGTTATCTACTTGGATAAAGTCCACCCAGCCTCCTCCAGGCTGAGCAGTCCCAGCTCTCTCATGCTCCGGTCCCTTCACCATCCTCACAGCCCTTTGTTGGGCTCTCATGCTGGTCAGCCCAGCACTCCAGACGCCTCACCAGTGCTGAGCAGAGGGGTAGGACTACCTCCCTTCTGACAATGCTCTAATGCAGCACAGGATGCTGTTGGCCTTTTTTTCCTGAGTAGATGCATTGCTGGCTCCACCTCTGGAGGAAAGGCACTAAAGAAGAGCAGCCTGTGAAGGACCTCCCCAGTACGTAGCTGCCAGCCAGGCTTGTGACACCAAGTGCCACCACCCTCGGAGCCCAGCTGACAGGTCAATGCACCACCCACCCCTGGTGCTGGTCACAGAGCCTCCCCTCTCTGCTCAGTCTCATGGTCATGGCCAAGCCCAGAGGGCCTCAAGCTTGTCTGGCGCCACTGGCTCTTCCTAGTCCCCTTCTCCTCCAGCACATCTCTAGAAACGATGTCCAGGAGTGTTGGTGTCAAACACCTTCCCAAGGATGGAGCAGCCTGGAGGCTCCCCCACCACTCCTCCGGGCCTTTCCTGAAGATGGCTCTGGCAGCTCCTCAGACCACCAGGAGTCTCCCCGGAGCAGCAGGCCCGTCTGAGGAGCAGAGCGCGACTTCACGCTGGCACGGCGCAGCTCCCCCCAGCCAGTCACACAGCCATTTGGTAACTGGTTTAATTAATACATGGAAAGGACCACTGCCACCCTGAGCTGGAGTTCACCCGCTGCTCTGCTTGGCTGCCAGTCTCTTGTCTCTCTCTTCAGCGATCGTCAGGCGGATGCCCTTTCCACGGGGCAGGCTGATCCATGGCTTGTTGCCCTGCAGCAAGGAAGAAGCCACCTCGTATCAGGACACCCAGACAAGGGCAGAGCTCTCCCTCCCCAGGGGGAAAAGCAGCAGGAGCCAGCCCCTGCCCACACTGGGCCATGTACATGTGCTCGTGGCACTGCCCCTACAGAAGCCCCTTAGGAAGCTGCCAAAGGTGTACAGGCCTCTATCTGCCTTTTCTGATCATGTCCATAAGGAATACACTTCAGCCAAAACCGAACACCATCCCTGTCCAAGCCGGACAGAAGAGCCCCTCAGGGATAGCAAGACAGCAGAGCCACTGGGGCAGGAGGGCACTGGCAGTCAGAGCTCTTGCCCAGGTCACATCAAGATCTGAGCGCTTAGCACTGCTCAGCTCCCAACTCTCAGAAGGTTTGAAAAAACACAGGGCTGCTTCTTGAAAATATCCCCATTCCTAAACTGACAGAGGTTTCCCTTTCCCTGAGCGGTCAGCCTGGAGCAGGCACAACCACAGGAAGCAGAGCCAGAACTGATGCCAGCACTGGAGCTTCACTGCATGGGAAGGCAGCTGCCTGCAGAAGACACCAAGGCCTCTTTCCTTCAGCCACCAGCCCCCAACACCAGGAGAGAACCCACCCACCTTGTGTCCACACAGGCTTACCTTGCCAATAACAAAGATGTTGGAGAGCCTGGTGGCAAAGCTATTGCCATTGGCGTCCTTCACATGAACCACGTCAAATGATCCAGGATGTCTCTCCCGGTTGGTGATCACCCCGATACGGCCCAAGTTGGCACCGCCAGTCACCATGCACAGGTTTCCTGGGGTGAAGGAAGACAAGTGTGACAAAATCTGGCACAAGGTGAAGGTGAAGGAAGACGAGTGTGACAAAAGCTGGCACAAGGTGAAGCCCTTCCGCTCAGGCTTTTTCAGGACCACTGGAGAAGGGCAGGGACAGAGCCGCACTGGCCCACAGAGCAGCCACTGGAGCACCTAGCGACACCTGTCCCACTGGAACCTTTGGGAGCCAAACTGCCCTCGTGCTCCAAGGCCCATACCAAACATTCCTCACCACCTTCTCAGTTACGTCAGCACCAAGGAGGTGTCACTCCAAGTCCCTATGCTAAATGCCTCCTGCTGCCAGCACATGGGAGGAATCCCAGCTGCAGGTGGAGATGTCCCACGGAATAACTCCTTTCCCACAGCTGCCACCACTGCCTCTCTACTTCATGACAAAGATGCCTGGCATTTGTACTTAACTTCCACTCTGCTCTTCAGGGTGGGGAAGAGTACAGGGTTTTACATGGGGTGCAAGACCTACCTGTGTCAAACTTGATGAAATCTGTGATCTTGCCTGTCTCTAGGTCAATCTGGACCGTATCATTGACCTTGATGAGGGGGTCCGGATAGCGGATAGTGCGGGCATCATGGGTGACCAGATGAGGGATTCCTTTGGTGGCCACGAAGATCTTCCTCACCTTGCACAGCTTGTACTGCAAAGAAAACCCAACACTGCTCAGCTGAAGCAGCAAGCAACACCACGGACCAGGGGACTCTTGACCCCAGAGAGATGCCAGCCACAGCAGGCCCCAGATTCCAAGCAAAATACCCAGACACTCCAGGGCTCGCAACAGGAGCCAAGGCAGTGACTTGCCCAGCCCACTGCCCCAGCAAAGCCTCTGGCAGGGCTGCCACATGGCTATGCTGCAGCCCCACCAGAAAACACCTGCGCTTCAGCAACAGCTTCAGACTCTCCATAAACGCTGACTGCACTTTCCCAGAGAAGCCTATGTTAGGGCAGCTTCCTCATTTTGCCCTGAAGCCCATGGTCACACGGTGGAGGCAGAGGCTGCCTTTTTTCCAGACTCAAGAGAGATCTGTATCGCCCTCCTCCAGGGCACCCTGGTTTTTTTTTCCCCCCTGCCTTGCACCCCTGACTGCTTCACAGACACTGTGGGACTCACAGGTCAACAGAGTGTTAGCCAGAGATGAAAGCACATCACAGGGCAGGCACAGAGGTGTCAAACGCACACCATAGCTGGCTACAGCATAGCCAGCTCTCCCCTCAGCATCACTGCGTGCCCGTACAGCCTGCCCTTAAGAAGGACATGCGAAGGAGAGCGCAGACACACCGAAGTGCTTGGGTTCAGGAAACACGTGCGGGAATCACTCCCTGACACCCAGGTCCAGAGGGTAGTTTGGTAAACATTTCCGTAACAGACCCAGGAAGGAACTCAAGGCTTTTGCACCACAGGCTGTACCATATTTCTGACCGCTGTTAGCTTGTGAAGCCCTACACTAAAGCTCACCACGCCACAGCAGAGCCACCTCCACCCCAAAGCTCCCTGTGGAGGTAACCCAGCCCATGCCAACAGCGGTCGTTTCAAGCAGCAGACAATGCACCTGCAGTCATCTGGGCATTGCCCTCACGTCACCAAAATATTTCCCCCCACCAAAGGCTTCGTACTCCAACCCTGAAGGCCCTGATCTTCTCAAGGCTGGCACAGACTTAGCTGTCAGGGAAGAGAGCCAACAGCTCCCATTCAGGAAATACCAAAGAGGAAACACTGCCCCACGCACACCCAACTGGGCCCACACTTACACCAAGCTGAAGCCCCTCACCTTGGCCTCTTCAGCTGTAATGCGGTGAACAGCAAACCGGCCCTTGGTATCATACACCAGGCGGAAATGCTCACCTGTCTTCTCGATGCTGATGACATCTGGTTTCAGAAAGGGAAATAAAATAGCAGCTGTTATAAGCTACGTTACCCAACACTGAAACTCAGCACAAAGCTCACACTGAAAAAAACCAGGGACTGCTGAACAATGCTTCAGGTGTGAATGACAAGGTCAGCAACTCCTCTCGACCACAGACTCACTGCAATCTTTTACTGTGCTACAGTGAAAATCAGCAAAAACTTGCACAGGGTGATGTCTGAACAGCAATTTGCACATACGCAAGCACGGAACTATAAGCTACAGATATCTGGCTTTCGTATTCATTGCAGTGCACAACTCCAAACTGAAAAACAACTACTTACACTCACCTTTTCTTCCATTACACTGGGAAAGCAAATCGTGCCACGCTCACAAAACATGCCCCCTGCCAGTGCAGCAGAGCTGCCTGAGGTAACTGCCCCAGCCCTCCCCGCTCACCCATGAAGCCTGCAGGGTAGGTGATGTCTGTGCGGACTTTGCCATCTATCTTGATGAACCTCTGCATGCAGATCTTCTTGACCTCATCTCCTGTCAGGGCATATTTCAGCCTGTTCCGCAGGAAGATGATGAGTGGAAGGCACTCTCTCAGCTTGTGAGGGCCTGTTGATGGACGAGGTGCCTGCAAACAGAAGCTTTCTGCTGGGTGCTCAAGCACAACAGCAGCATCAACTGTCCCCAAGGGAAGAATGCTATGGCCCCAACAGCTCTCACAGCAGCATCTGAGAACTGCTGCATGGAGCCTCACTGCTAAGCAGGTAGCAATAGGCTGCAGGTATTTTTTCGTGGTATTCACAGCGCCTTTCCCCCAAGTCTTGCCAGCTTCACAAAACACTGCCCTCAACACAGTACAACCACGTAGTGACCCACCCCAGTGAGAGAAAAACACAACAAGCAGATTACAAGACCCCAGCCGAGGACCCCGCTGCCATACCCCTTGCAAACGGGGTACACACGAAAGCTGTTCGCAAAGCCCCTCACAGCAAGCACCCCCTTCTCCCCTGCAGTGCCCAACTGCTCCAGATCACCACCACCCCCCGCGCAGCGCGCCTCATCACTCCCTCGGCGAGACTGTGAAGCCGCCTGGGGCCGCAGAGAAGAGGAAAAGCCTCTGTCGGGGACGGCGCGGGCCCCACCCCCAGCCCCGGCCTCGTCCCGTACTCACGAAGACACCGGTCAGCTTGTCCAGCATCCAATGCTTGGGCGCAGCCACGCGCTTCAGGTGCTTCTTGGGGCCGCGGGCCTACGGGACCGGACGGGATGTGTTACG
>NW_010129596.1:0-814 GCF_000699245.1 Pterocles gutturalis | reverse complement strand
CATCCCAGGTGTCCCCAGCCCCACCTCATCTCCTGTCCCACCTCTGCCCCTTACGAGGACGTGCCACCTGTCATTCCAGCCCTGCCTGCTTCCCTCCACTCCGCTCACCCCTCCGAGCGTCCTGCCGGGGTATGTGGGGGCTGGAGCTGCCTGCTTTGCCGGCACAGTGGAGAAGAGGCTCTGCCGGGCTGGCTGGTGTGCCCAAGCCGCCGTCCCCTGCGCGCTGAGCAGGGTTCGGGCAGGTCAGGAGCTGCGTTGCCTCTTTCCTGCCCAAGCCGGGCTTCTGCAAGCTCGCTCGCTCCATCATCCTCGCTGCTGGAGGAGGAACAGCAGCTCGGGCAGTCGCTGCCCAGCCCTGACACCCCAGGAATCATGGAATCATGGGATGGTTTGGGTGGGAAGGGACCTTAAAGCCCACCCAGTGCCACCCCCTGCCATGGGCAGGGACACCTCCCACCAGCCCAGGTTGCCCAAAGCCTCATCCAGCCTGGCCTTGAACCCCTCCAGGGATGGGGCATCCACAGCTGCTCTGGGCACCCTGGGCCACTGCCTCCCACCCTCAGCATAAAAATATCTTCCCGACGTCCAGGCTAAACCCACCCTCTTCCAGGCTTTACCCTCGCCTTGAGCACCATGCCCTTCCCCAGCCCAGCACCGTGTCCCGGCAGTGTCCCCACCGCCTGCACCAGCTCCCCTTTGTCACCAGGGTCCCACCAGCTTCAGGGACAGGGGCTGGGTGACACCCCCAGGGGGTGACACGGGAGGTGATGTGGGGACAGGACGGACCCAGCACCGGTCTCTGTTCTCTCGGAGG
>NW_010129595.1:0-389 GCF_000699245.1 Pterocles gutturalis | reverse complement strand
GCGGTGACCCTGATGCCACCACCCCATGACACTGCCACCATCGCACCATGACACTGCTGCCATTGCGCCGTGACACTGCTGCCACCACCCCGTGACATTGCCACCATCATGTCGTGACACCGCTGCCACCACCCCAAGAGACCGACACGACTCCTGAAGAAGAAGAAACCAACAGAATTTATTAACTATTGACAACAAGCAGCAGGACATTGAAAGAGAGAAACCACATCTTCTGCAAAGGCACTTCTCCCGCCCCGGTCCCCAAGCCCAAAGGGACCTTCTCCCTTCTCATGGGGGGGGAAAGTGGGGGCTGCAGTCAGCCCACCGCCCCTTTCTCCTCCAAGTCTCTCCCGGCTGCCGCGTGGAGTTTCCAACGGGGCTTCAGTCCC
>NW_010129594.1:0-223 GCF_000699245.1 Pterocles gutturalis | reverse complement strand
AGGGTGTGAGCCGTGGCACGCAGCGGGGAGGCAGCGGGTCCCCTGGGCTGCGGGCACTGGGGACACCTGGCACACCGTTGTGCCCACCGTTGTGCCCACCGTGCTCCCGGGGGAGCTCCCGGTACACACCCAGACCGCAGCCCTGCTCACCGTGCAGGGCGCCCACCAGGGACACGGACCCCCACAAACCCCCCTGCCCTGTGCCGTGACAGAGGGGACGGAG
>NW_010129593.1:10953-37860 GCF_000699245.1 Pterocles gutturalis | reverse complement strand
ACTGGGAACGACGTGCATGTTATGGAATAAGCCATTGGCTATTCTGAGTTTGTCTTAACATAAGGGAAATCCTATGCTAGCAACAGGCTGTGCCTCTTTGCTCGTCTGCTGACCTTGGCAGCAGAACAAAACATTATTCTCTTATCAGCTCCCCTGAGCGTAAATCCAAAACACAGCCTCTTGCTAGCTATTTATGAAGAAGAAGGAGGGAAAAAAAAAAAACCAACCTCACAGAGTTAACTTTAAGCAGTCTTTAACCCACAACAATCTATTTTATAAACAAAGCCAGTTTGTTATTTAAGAGTGTAGCCCTGCACCATAATTCTGTTTTCCATGGCATGTTTTAAATTAAAATTCCCTTCCTTAAACATTGTATCATTGAATCTGAACCATCTCTATTAATTCCATCTTTCAATTTGTTACATGTCATTCTCCATTTACAAAGAGATTCAGACTTCCCAAGAGTATGATAAATAAGAATAATTTTCCATGTTAAAACCAATCTAATTTAAACTAAATGAATTTTTTGTCTTCCCTTTCATGATGTATGGAGTATATTTCAAATCTCACTAAGGAAATCTGCATTTGCTAGTTCATGACATCTTTACATTATAATTGTTCTTCCTGCTAATTCGGTTTCTGAAAACCTTGCTATGTTTATACACTCTTAAATGCCATGATGAAAATATTAACATCATAGGCATTTTTATTCATTATTTAATGTGAGCATCCACATGGGCATTATTGAATGCAGTGAAACACGTCAATTTGTGTCTATTCAAAGTGCTAGCAATGTGCCTGAAACAGATTAAAGAACTCCAATATTACAGTCTTAACCTGAGTAGTATTATACTTGCTTGACAAAATATTCAGAATTTTTATGCTTCAGATTGTATTTAACACTGCAAATTAAATACAGGGGTTAAATTTTTTTGAACAGATAATTTCTGAATGCAAGTTAACTGTCGTTCCTTACAAGTGTCACTTTAAAATGAGTCCACTAAATATTGCTTATTCTCAATCAAAAGTTATTCTATTTTTACTCACTAATTCCTAAACCCATACCTGTTTCCACTGTTCTGATTCTGCTCTTATATAATATATTAATATTACCTATATGAAATTACCTAAATGTACTTGAATATAGTGATAGTGGTCTGATAAACTTCAGTTACCAAACAAGACGTTATTTTTCCCCTTTCATAACAGAGCACTCTATAAGATTAAAAAAAAAAAATCTTTCTCTTTCAGGAGTTGCAAATCTTAGCCATTGTCTCCTCCAAAACAAACCTCATAGGGACTGAATGAATATGCATAGTTAACAAACCATGTTATAGAGATGATTGATTCAAACCTTTTCTTACGCTGGTACAATGCACCATGAAGTCACATCTAGCTAAAGCAGATTTACTGGACAGAAAACAAGAAGGAGACGACAAAGAAATCAAAGGAACATACTGCATTACTAAACTTGTTGCGGAAAGAAGAGAGATGCTCAAGAGGCGCAGAACTGGTAGAATTCCAGGCTTATAACCCGTAACGCTAAGTTAATGACATTGACGATATCTGAATGCTAAATCAGATGACCAGCAGACAGAAAGCATTTTCCAGATTTAAGAACAAAATTTTTAATGAGATTATGATTAATTTGTAGTTCCGATCTACAGGGGTGAAAATCATTTGACTATTGGTCATACATGAGACACTTCTCTGGATTTACTGCTATTTTTTCCACCAACGTGACTGCAATCAGGTTTGTGCCAGACAACAGTCTCATAAAAAACTGCTGCAGTATCCTAATGATTATTATTGACTAACAGCATATTTAAGTTAGACGGAAAGTTTCACTGACTTCTCATTAACTACTACTAATTTAAAATATTTTTTAAAAAGGCCCATGCTACCTGTATTATGAAACTAGAAATATGTTTCTTATTATGAGATGGGGTTCCTCAATCTGTAAGCACTTACATTCTCTTGGAGAGGATGAAGCAAGCCAGTTACATCAAGAAAGGAGTATTCCTCTTTCTTGCTCAATCAATTTTGCTTAAGCATCAGCAAAAAAATGTTGTTCATAGTACAAAGAATATTTGATAAGTAGTTATACTTTTCCTAAGCCCTAAGTGGAAAAGAACTAGTGAGGAAGGAAATTATCAGATTTTGCTTATCTAAACTATATCATCAAAGTGCTCTTTACTGCACAACCCATTTAATTCTAAGTTTGAAAAAGAAAAAAGTTAATGAGCTTGCGTACTTCCTGAAACATGTGAAAATTATGGAAAAATCTTAAGTTTTTATCCAGAATTTCGCACTCATTTGCTACTTTCTTTCCAAAACAACTACATTGACATTAACTTTTTTCCATAAAACAAAAATTAATAACAAAACTTAGTTACTATGCAGAGGCAGCCATCTAATGCTATGTTAGGATTTGAGCAAACCAATTTACTGTGAGAGTGGTGAAGCACTGGAACAGGTTGCCCAGGGAAGTTGTGGATGCCCCCTCCCTGGAGGTGTCCAAGGCCAAGTTGGATGAGGCTTGGGGCAACCTGGTCTAGTGGAGGGTGTCCCTGCCCGTGGCAGGGGGGTTGGAACTCAATGATCTTTAAGGTCCCTTCCAACCTAAACCATTTTATGATTCTCTATACTTCCTACTGCAATAGATGAAGAATAGGAAACTTTTCTTTTGTGTATTCAGACGTGCTGTTCCCTCTCAGTGCCATAGAATGCTTTATGAATTTTACAGAACTAAAACTCCTGGCTTTTTTTAGCACAAATGTTTATTTACTTTTTTCTATACTAAAATGCCTTTGCAGAATGACAGAAAGATACAGTAAGAATCTTTATATTAACAAACAGGAACAAAACACATGACAGCACCCTATGAAAGCAAGTGAATGATCACTTGCATGAAATGCAAACACATGCAGAAACAGAGAAAATCTGTTACGTTCTTTAATTACAATGAGGGCATTTTTTCCAACTTCCTTTCACAAGTCAAAAGGAATAAATATCTGTATTGTATAGTGCAACCGGCTGAAGTAATACTACATACAGATTTTTATCAGGAAAAAGATTAACAATATTCCCTCCGCAGCATATAATTTTATTTAAAAAGACAACTCAAATATTTGTCCTTTCTACCTTGAGTTAAATTGCATTTTCCAGTATACATACTTCCAGTATGAAAATCATTTCCAGTATGACTCGGAATCGTATTAACTATATTTCTGCTCTGTTTCAAATGGATGATGGGGTGAAAACTTAAATAGAGTCTGAGAAAGTAGTTAATTCTTCTTTCAATAGTTGTAAGATATTCAAGGATACAATTTTATTGTTGACAGGAGACTTGTCTGCATATATTCAATGTCATGAGGTAAGAATGATTTCCCTGATAAACCCAAATAATTCTTAAAATAGATATGTGAATGAATCTCTGGATCATGCAAGAGAAAGTAAAAGGTCATGGAGATATCATTGCAACATCAACAGCAGCCTGTGGGGACTAACAGGATAATCTTGCTACCACAAATGATGATGGTTCAAGGTATTACCTTCCAGATGGAGCTCACCTCTACTCAGCTAAGATGGGGTAATGTTCCTGTTTATTAATGAAGCAGGCCTTTTTGAGAATGTTTTCAAATACATTTTGTATCTTGAAAGTGTTAATATAGTTGAACACTACTTGAAAATTTTAATGAGTGTTTGTTCTACTGCCAACAATTACTCTAATATTGGTTATGTAAAAACATTTTTTTACATTGCAATGGAGTTGAATCATGTGCACTACCAGTTTCAGTGTTCAGCATGAAAGTTTAAAATGGAGAAGATAATAGACTTGACCTTGAAAATTCCTTAAACTTTTCTAATATATTACCAAAAATATGTTTAATATTTTGTGGAGTTTTTTTCTCAAATCTAAATGACTAGGAAAACTTATAATAAAACTGGTTAAAACTTCTCAGACTTATCATTCTTCTACTGAAATTAATCATGTTGTCAAACCTATATTTTCCTCACAAAGTTTTTCTTACTAAGACTATATACGCACATTTTTAAATAATACTTAGTTGACAATTTTAGTTTTAAACATTAAATTTCAAGGTTTGTTGTAAATAAACTGCTGCCATTAATGCAAATTGGTATATAATAAAAATACTTTCAGTAATCTTGAAATCACCAAAACATTTTTAAATTATATTTTATTAAATATGAATTTGAATTATTTGAATATAAAGTATTATTTTCTATTATGGACCCACACAGCAACACCAAAAAATCATCAAATCTACAAACAAATTGAAGGGGTAAGAAAAAGGCCTTCCCAAGAGCCACTGTGTACACTCTGACAAACATCTACTGCTATTGAAATTCTTCCTATACTTTATTTCATAAACAATGGACACATTTTAGTTTATTTTTGTAAGCTATCAACATATTTTGTCATGAAATATATGACCAGCAGTGACAGGGTCTCCATGGCCAAACATAATAAACAGCTCTATGGCAGTTGTTAATCTACATTGATCTATAAGAGACAGTACAGTCCCTCTAATATCACAAGCCACACACCATTTGCACACCTTGCTGAACACTCAAGCACCTTAGCATAGGAGACAGAACCCACAAAACCATACATCATGCTATAGAAAGAGCAAAATGCATCAGGAATACATTAAAGCCACTTTTTCCATTTGTTTGGAGCTATTACTTAAAATTATTGAAATTCTTTTAAGAGGGAATGAATTATACAGATGGAGGAGAACACTTCCAACAGTACTGATTTACTCCATCTAGGAAAAATTCTTACCCAAGAATTCCCAAATCAAGTTTTGTTCTGGCAAAGTAAGCAAAATGCAGAAATGAAAGGCTCTAAAGATTTTTAATGTAATGTAACTTGGATCCCTGGTGTCCCAATTTAGGTGTGAAGAAGCTATCATGTCTCAGGGTAAATTAAAACAAGAAAAAGGATAATTTTGAGGGAGATAAATTCCTAAATGTTGTCTTAAATGCGAACAGTTGAAGCCCTGAAGCACTCTAAAACAATTCCATGCATACAATACAACTGTTTTCCTTTTCTGTCAGTATCTCTAAAAATTCATTAATTTTTAAAATGTGGTATTGCAGTTTGCAAATTTTCCCTCTCAAAGAACAAGTTTAATATTAATCCTTGATGGTGTTTTAACATTGCTTGTATAAAAAGTGTATAGAAAATCACTTGTATAAAATCCATTCTTATTTCTAATATGAAAGGCATGCCAGTTTTGTTTTAGTGTGTATCTCAGGTGCTGAAACCCATGAATGTAGAGTTGGCAATATGCAGGTAACACTCTTAATGTAATTAAATATATAAAAAAGTAATGGCTTTATACCTTTTTTTTCACATTTCATAACTGGTAATGGCTTCATTACTTATGAATGCCATGGGCACTAAGTATCCCTTGCAGACAGAAATTTGTGTAAACATTTTGATACATTTTTGAATACTGAACATTTTAAGGATACTTTTTTTTGTAGTGCAACATCATCAGCTATTTAGAAGACATCCAAGAGGTTGGTGTGTCTGGGCAGAATTATTAAACTGGAGTAGGATGGAACAGAGTTTCTATAATGCAGATTTAGTCTGCAGTGGGAAGCAATGTCACAGCCCCCTCTCCCTTACAGATCTAATGCTTTGTGCTTGCACACCTAAAGTACCATACCATTTTGACAGGTATCATTGCAATTGTGAAATCTAGTCCTCTGATGCATGGACACCTGTATCAATACAGGGAAGTGGGACATCAGTGGATATAGGTTCATAGAATAACAGACTTGAAGATCAGTGCCACTAATAAAACTGAGATGTTATTTTGATTTCAAAATATTTAGTTTAACTTAGTCTAGCTTGACTTTAGACAGGTTTAAAAAATTCACATTCACCCCCTATTTAATAATATAACTTATAACATGTAATTATTGTTTTTCTTCAACATCCCACTGTAGGAGACCATTGTAGCAAATAGTTAACTTATATAACAGCTTGTTTTGATTTTGTAATTCCTTTACAGGAGACATTCCCTCTTTATATTATCTTATCTTTCCTATTTCTTCTTGCATAGCACAGTGACATGCTGTGCATTGAAAGATAATAGGAGAATTATAATTACACTTCATGATTTAATTTTTAGCAACAAATGTTTCTTAGAGCTACATTTTGTCATGTTGTTAAACATACTTGGATAAAATCCCTGGAAAACACTCATGAGCAAAGCTGGTTAAGAACTTAATTTTCCAAATTTTGGAATTAAAAGTAAAAAGGAAAACTGGTAGAAGGTAGGTTACTTTTTATGACATTCTTATATATAAAACCATCATGTCACGTGTAGCTGCTATCAAAATCTTGCCCTATCACTGAGCGAGATGTATTGTAAGCAGCAAACATAACAAGCAGACACTAGAAACAGTATCTGCATTTTATTGAAGGATATGAAGACAGTCTGCTGCAGGGCTAAGTAACTGGTACTTTTCATGCCTATAACATTCAAAATAAATTAATGTGGTCACTAGACAAAGTGAGTAGTATCAGCTATTAAATTTTATCCCATTTATTCAGGCCAGTAATCAATTGCTATAACTATGATAATTACCTGGCATGTGTTATCAAATGTTGACTTCTTAATAGTAACTATTAAAAAAATGAACAAAATCCTTATCCTGTACTCTTTCACTTTGTGTAATAATGTGTCCCGGGTTCAGCTGAAACAGAATTAGCTTTCTTCATAATAGCTAGCAAGAGGATGTGTTTTGGATTTGTGCTAAGAAGAAAGCTGATAACAGTGATGTTTATAGTTGTTGCAAGGACATTCAAGGTCATTTCAGCTTATCTGCTGGGCCAGTGCCTGCAGGTGCAGGGGAAGCTGCGAGGGAACACAGCCCAACTGCTAGCCTGGGATTCGATCTTACTTTCAGGATTGAGACCCAAAGTGTCCAGTAGTCTATTCCATAACACACATGTCATGCCCAGAATATATGTGAGGGGACTGCAGAAGCTTGTCCCTTTTTTGTTCTGGATCCCTTTTGCTCCAGGTCAGCTCTCTCGGGGTGTCCCTCTCACTGGGTTGTCTCCCTCCCTCTGTCAGCTCTTGGTCTGGGATGCTTGGGATCCTATCTCCATTCTGGGAGTACAGTTTCAGGATTCTCCCTGTGCTGGGATCATTATCCGGGAACGGGCTGAGCCTTGGTCATTGGCTCATTGGATACATTGGGCAGTATCACTGTGTATCACTCATTTGTATATTTGTATATATTATTATTTTCAATGTTATTGTAGCTTAGTTATTAAATTGTTCTTATCTCAACCCAAGAGTCTTTTTTCCCTCTAGCCCTTTAATTCTCTCTCCCATCCCTGAGACGGAGGGAGTGAGAGAGCAGTTGTGTAGGGTTGGCTCCCAGCCAAGAATAAACCCATCCCATAATGTTATCAGTACAAAGTGAGTATAAAGCAAATGTAAAAGGCTACTAAAACAGAAATTTAGTGGTTTATGTTCACCTTTCAATTATTTGTCACAGAGCAACACAAATGTCACAAAATATAAAGATGAACCAAAACCAAATAGATGTATTCTGATTGTCTATAAACTCACTGTTACCAACCCTCCCACTCTGTATGAACTGCATGCTAAAGACTTCCCTCTACTAAAAGCTGTAGTACCTTAAAAGAAGGGAGTTTTAGAAGTAGTTAGGAAATGAATGACACCTCTTTCTGTTCTCCTGCAATATTGAGAAGCCTGGTTTGGACATACAGCTGGAACCTAAAGTGACTCCAGCAATATCAGTTTCAGCAGCTCTTTCTAGCTGACTTCAGCCCATAACTGAGGATTTGGGTTGCCCACCTCACTGCTTTTGCTCCAGACACTATTCCAGAAGCACAGGTTGGTGATGTCCACTCCTTCCTCATTTGTCACAATCTTTGCTACCCAGGAAGTGACACAAAGTTACTCTGATCAAGCTGTAGATATAATTTTTTTTCTCTCTCTGCCACTAATTCAAGTAATTTTTAATGTTGCACTCCATTTGGTCCCCTGGAAGTTACATGCACAAAGCCAAATGAAAAAAATCTTCTCATCTCATACCATTGTGTACAGTGAATTGATTCAAACATAGAGCACAGACAAAGAACAGTCCCCAGTACAGCAGGAAATGTACTACTACAAACTGTTACAGTTATTACAAATGTTAGGTGTCTGAGAATGAGAAATGTATGTAGCAGACTCATACAACAATTTAGGTCAGAAGGTGCCTCCAGTAGTCATCAGCTCTGATCCTCTCCCTGAAGCAAGTCCAGTCAAAACAGGTTTCTCAGACTTGTGTCCAGCTGATTCTTGAACACCCCTAAGCTTGGAGACACAACCTCTCTCGGTCCCTGTCCCAATATTTGATTACCCTCAAGGTAAAACAAACAAACAAAGCAATGAACGAACAAATACATAAATTACTAATATTTAATCAGAATTTCCCATGTTTCAGTTTGTACCTGTTGCCTTTTGTCCTATTGCTTTGCACTTTGAGAAGAGTCTGGGCTCATTCCAGTACTGTCAGTGTCTTTCTTCTGGTGGGGAGTCCAAAACTGGAGAAAGTTCTCCAGATAAAATTATGTGCATTTAGTTAATTTAATAATTTGAATTCATGGAACTAAAAATAATCTTGAAATACCCTCAGTTTGGATTGGAGAAGTGTAATGTTTCCAGCATTGTAGATGTCAAAGCAATTTCACTGGCTGATTCAGCTTCAATTTTGGCACAATCAGCAGGCTGGCATCTTGAGCACTTAGAACTTGACCAGAATATGAAGAAAGAACAGCTTGTTAAGCAAAGAGAATTCAAGGGCAAACAAGGTCTGGTGAGGCAAGAAACATTTTAAAATTGATACAGAACCTGCATGGATAACAACAGAGTGAGCTAAAAAAGCTAGAAAATGTGCAGAGTCATCTCAGTGTTACTATTTAGGTATATGGAAAATAATTTGTCCTTAATGGCACTAGAAGAACAACAAGAAACTTATAATTAAAGCTGGTCCTGACCTAGTAAAACTACATGTTTGGTTTAGATACATGAAAAAGTATATAGAACTACTTACATGGCTAAATGTAAGGGTCACAGAAATGATCAGAGAACAGGAACATCTCTCCTATGAAGAAAGACTGAGAGAGTTGATGTTGTCCAGCCTAGAGAAGAGAAGGCTCCAGGGAGGCCTTACTGAAGTCTTTCAATATATAAAGGGGGGTTATAAGAAAGATGGAGAAAGACTTTTTACAATGGCCTGTAGTGACAGGACAAGGGACAATGGCTTTAAAATAAAAGAGGGTAAATTTAGACTGGACATAAGGAAGAAATTTTTACAATAAGGGTGAAGAGATACAGGAACAGGTTTACCAGCGAAGTTGTGGATACCCCATGATTGTAAGTGTCCAAGGTCAGGATGAAAGGGGCTTTGAGAAACCTGATCTAATTGAAGATGTCCCTGCCCATGACGTGGGTGCTGGAATACATGATCTTTAAATGTCCCTTCCAACCCAAACCACTCTATGATTCTAGGAAATATTAGTATGTTGATTGATTGTGATCCATCAAAGTAATTTGTCATGGCAGATATAGCAGGAAACAGACTAGGCAACTATAACAACTAGTGCTAAAACTTTGTTATATATTACAGTTCATTATCATATAAATATCAGGGGTTTTCAGTTCTTTGTCCTTATCATCAGCAGGTTACTAATCCTGGGTACAGTTAATTCACCACTAATTAAAAACTCTTTGATATAAGTGCCAACATCAGTGGAATAATCTCTTTTCTGACAGTGTTTTTAATTTAGTTAATCCATCTAACACTACTGGACATATGAAAGGAAGTAGGACAATAATACTTTTATCATATATTGAAAAAGCCAGGTAAATCAGCATTTTTTTTTTTTTCTGAATAGCAATGAAAGCCTGGATCACCCAGTAAAACCAGAACAGCTAAAGGCAGTAGACAACAGATAACAAAGAATGGGAGACTTATAACAGACTCCCTGGGACACCTCAATACATATTTGACATAACACAGAAAGGCAAAAATGCAAACTCTCAGTATGTGCCAAGATTTAAACCATTCTAAATCACTGGCTGAGAAAAATCACCTCAACTGACAAGTTCTAGAACTCGTCTGGGAATCCTGCTGCTGAATAGCTAGAAAAGATGGGACTTGGAAATATTATTGTTTTGCTGGAAATTGCATTAGGTAATTTCAGTTCTTTCAAATAATTATTTTCTTCAGGAGGATTGCCCAAAAATAAGGTAGTATATACAAGTTAGTTGATTAAAACACCTTATCAGCCCAAACAAAATCAGGAAAGAAAAATAAAGTGCACTTTCAAAAGTCATACTGAATTTAAAAAATTAACCACATTTAGATTTGTTCCATAATGTTGTTAGTGTGAAATATCTTAACTACATATTTTGTTACCTGTCAAACATCTCAGTGAAAATATGTGTTGAAACAGTAATAACATGACAGGGCAAGTTTTTTTGATACACAGTTAAACAAGTTACATACTTTTGAACTGTGGGAGCAAACGGAAGAATAAACTGTGGATGCTAAACAAATAGTAATATGATATTATAGTCTTTGTAAAGAATAGGTCTGTGGAGCTAGAGATTGTGGGAGGTCTTGCACTCCAGATGCCATTGGTTTTGGAATGATATACTAATTGAAATTGTTCAGTAAAAAGAGGAGAATGCAGAAGGTGACACCGCAAAAATTAAGTCTATCCACAAATAAACACCAAATTCTGTTGTACATCTACAGATGTACAAATGCAGGGATCCTTTGAGAAGAAAGGCCTTACACTTCCTCTATTCCTGTCTGTGTTCTGTCTCTAGGGTAAATTGATCAAGATTTCTTAGAATTAAAATAAATGTTCTTGGCAGTACACAGAAAAATCCAAATCAGGAGAGCAGGTGAAACTGTGTGGTTTGTCTCTTTTTAGTCTTAAATTCTAGAGCTAGCATTGTGCTTAACATGCAGGTAGCTCCAGATAGTTTTACTTTTTTCAGTGATTACAAAGTGGTTAAAAAAAAAAAAAAAAAAAAAAGAATTGCCCATAAAAGGAAGGCTCTGTAGAAAAAAATCTATGAAAACATAAAAATGTTCTGCCTAACTCATAAAGGTCATTTAGATTCAAGTGCTTTAAATAAATGGATTAGCATAAATGGATTAGTTAGCCGAGTTTTGCACACAACTTTGAAGATATATAGGCATCATACTTGTTCCTAAATGGCCTGCATAAGTAATGCAGAAAATATTTTTCTCTGGGTCAGTTACCCAATGAGATATGATTCCATTCTTGGGTACCAAATAACTTTGACCTAGATGTTATATGAATCATGTGTCCATATGTGCATAAATGCAAGTCTGTTCATATGTGATGATTATATAATTATATAAATATAGTGATTAATTTATTTGTAACATCTTTAGTTATTGTTATCTTGGTCTGCTAATGCTTTCTAATAGATAACACTACATAAATATTTAAATTAATAAGCACATCTTTAGTAGTTGTAAGATTCATTTTTACGATGCTTTCAATTAGCATGAATCAACTGTTCAGCTGGAAATGTCCAACTCCTTGCACATACTGGAATAATTTTATATTACTTAAAAAAATGTAATAATGTAATTATATAATAAAAAGGTTGAGACACTTCAAAAAAATTCTATATATGCCCAGATAATTAATTTCTGAGTATCTCAATCCCTTCTGCAGAAAGAGAGCAGAGTTTCTAAGTCAGCAAGACTGAGACCAAAGGAGGAGTACTTACTACCTCATGTATTGTGACTTCCATTTGATAAGCATTCCAAAACTAAATTCAGGTCTTAATTTTCTTAGAGGATGTTCTTACAAATATTTTTTCAGCTTATTTGATCCTTTGCTGTAGCAAAGCTTTCCAATAGTGAGAAGATATTTAGCAGACAATCTTTAAGCAATGCATTCTCTGTGTATCCAATTTTCATTTAATGTTTTTTATGCCATTGACTTTGACCTTGCAACTAGTGGTAATAAATGTCACAGTCCTCTTTGACTGCATCATATTTCAGGACATACTCTCTGAGAGTGAAGCACATTACCAGTGCATTATGTGCCATACTCTTATGCCTCTATTAGCCATGAGAGAGAAGAGAGTGTAATCAGACCCTGGAGAATAGTTAAACCACTGTCTTATGCCAAGACAAGCCAGAGGGATTGTACTAGTGAGCTGACACCTCACATGTCCATAGAGCTTCAGGGCTCATGCTGAAGGGACAAGGCATCTAGGAGACAATAATGCGACACTCTGCAAGGATGCAAATACTGTTACATCAGTGACAATGATTTGAAGGTTTACAAGTTATACCTTCGTTCTGGTGCCTGAATTGAATCCACTACTGCACAATAATCCTGTAGGGGATTTTTTAATCATATATTATTAGTGTGCCTCATTCCAATGATATGTTACAGCAATAAATCATCAGTGTGCTGCTGCTCTGATGAGCTGTTGCTTCAGCATGCCATTGAATCTGTCAGGTAAATGATGTATTAATAAGGCATACTGATTGTGTGTTCTGCAAAAGACAGAACTGCCCCGAAAACAGAGGCAGCAATGTATTCAGTAGGATTGCAAGATAAAGGTCAGTCAGCACACAGTGTGTTAGGAGCTGGTTTCCCAGCTAGGCTATATAATCTTATTTTTCCAAACTATTTCTGGGTTTATGCTTTTGCAAACCCAATTTGCAGGAAAGAAGCAGGGGAAAACACTTTTTAAAAGTGCTATTTCAGTTGAGATAAGACAACCAGTACAAAAACAGCTGCTTGCTTTTTATCAAGAAAGAGGTTTTAACTTCACTATACAAAGAACAGGGCAGAAGAGAAAGTACAAAAATACATGAACTGATTTCTACAACGCAGCTAAATGAAGCTGTAGCAGAAAGCTGCTTTGATAGAAATGAATCTTACATACATATGTAACTTTGTCTATGAGTAGCAATGAGATCAAATCTGTTACTGTGACCCTAAAATTATGCCCATGATACAAGCGATACCACAAATAATCTTATAAAAAATGATCACACGTCTGCCCCAGTCCTTTATTTTAATCTAGATGGAATAGAAGAAAACATTGTAATTAACAATAGAAGAAAACTGTGATCTTTGTAAGTGCATTGCTAAATATTAAACTATGACGACAGATTGAAGGCCATATAATTTTCCAATTTTTAATTTCTCTTGTTTTTTTACTTGACAAAAAAATGTTTGAATATCAGACAGATACCTTGTAATTCTAACTATTTTGGAATACTTTGCAACAGACCATACTGCTGGAATCATACCTCTATAGCAGTAAAACTCAGTTTAAAGAAATCATTAATATTCCTCCAAAATTCTTGAAACTTAAATTAAATTTAAACATTTTAAGCTATGTAGCATTGTGTAGAAATTTTAACTAACCAAAGTTTGTGTGAAAGAATATTTCAGTAGCCTTTAGCTTTTGAAATTCAGAGTTTTCCAACAGACAATGAAAAAATACTAACTTACATTCAACACAAATGTGGCATTTTGTAAAAAAAGTATTCAGTATTAATACTGGCATATTGTATTACGGGTAGGAAGCACATATTTTGGATTACACATAATACAAGATCTGAAAAAAAAATTGTGATAAGAATTGTTCATACCATAAATATACAGCTAATGATGCCAGAATAGTACTATAACATGTTGTTGCAAATAAGGTAGAACATCTTTACCAGAATTTTGATTGCATTTAGTAACTCATACGTAAAAATAACTGTCAGCATTTTCTCAAGTGAGTATTGCCTGTTAGTGACAAATACCTGTTTTTGCTAGTACTTATCTCTTTTTTTAATGATTTCTTGAGTTCATTTATTTATTTGTTTCTCTTTCTGCCAAGTTTGAGCATTTATAGAAAAGACGGAAGAATAAAGAAAAATCTGTGCGTCCAGCTGTTGTTATGGCTTCAAATTATGTCTTTTCAGTGTGGCACCAGAACTAAATATAAATAAGTAAAATAAAATAAATCCTTGCCCTTAAACACAAATGTTTTAAAGTATGTTTGCAAAATGTTTTTATTATAAAATTAATTGATTTATTTTCCAAATGTTGAAGTGTGCTTTTATATCAATATTAAACATTCTCTGTCTGAATGCTGAACAGATTTTTTTTGGACATAAGTCTGATCGTGTTTAAGTTTTCTGTGAAAGAAATCAGTATCAAATTAGAACAAAGAAGTAAAGCCTGAAGGAATGGAGCATCTCCCTTATGAGGAAAGGCTGAGGGAGCTGGGTCTCTTTAGCCTGGAAAAGAGGAGACTGAGGGGTGACCTTATCAATGTTTATAAATATGTAAAGGGTGAGTGTCAGGAGGATGGAGTCAGGCTCTTCTCTGTGACGTCCAGTGACAGGACAAGGGGCAATGGGTGCAAGGTGGAAGATAGGAGGTTCCACTTGAATATGAGAAAAAACTTCTTCACGGTGAGGGTGACAGAGCACTGGAACAGGCTGCCCAGAGAGGTTGTGGAGTCTCCTTCTCTGGAGACATTCAAAGCCCGCCTGGATGCGTTCCTGTGTGATCTGATCTAGGTGTTCCTGCTCCGGCAGGGGGATTGGACTAGGTGATCTTTCGAGGTCCCTTCCAATCTCTAGCATTCTCTGATTCTGTAATTCTGTGAAAACGGGCTCTGCCTGGCCATGGGCTAGACAGCTCACTGATGAACATTTAAGAACATAAACTACCTTTGCAAAGTATGATCTCCCAAAAGGTATCAATTCACAATACTGATTTTCTGAAATAATCCAAATCCTGCCATTTAGAACAAACAGTGGTTTCTTTTAAGGAGGTCTCGGCACCTTTTTACCTTTTTTCCTGTTTAATAACATTTGAAATACTTGCTGACAATGTAGCATGGTACAAAGAAACTGGAATATACATGACAGTTTCTTCTCAAAGTAAATGTTTACTATTTCCTTCAAATCTAACACAGTACATCAAAATGAATAAGAAATATCAGAGACACCAGAATACTAGCACTAAGAATGGTTTAAAACTTAAAATATAGAGAATCTGAAAGAAGTTTCATAGTGAAATGGCTTTTACAAATTAAAAAGTAAATTTCCTGCTTACAGAATATAAAAGTAGAATGCTTTGACAATTTTAAATTTGCTGTCAATGTTTTTTACTGAGTTTTTAATCAAGACAATAGTTTTCTGGGAATAATTTTAGTTTTGACAATTCATTTAGTATCAGAAATATTTCAGAGAAAAATTTCCAATCATTCATAAGCTAACTTCTAAATGCTAGCGTCTAATTTCCCCATAAAATGGTGTCCATCAAAAACTTAAGCATCTGGTATATCTCTTTAGCTAAAAAGCAGTATTTTTTTTTTTAATAAAAGTTTCAAGATTAGATGAATAATTTCTGAAAGAAGATGGTTTGCTCCTTTTTCACAGCTTACAGATCCAAGTTTTGGCTTTTTCTTGTCCTATTTTCCTACAAGCTAATGAAATAGGTACTTAAAGGATCATATCTGGTGTATAGCCTTGCTCCAATGGTAACAGGAAGTAAAAAGAGATTTAGGAAAGAGTAGGTAGCTTCTCGCCAACAAAAGTATTGCACATACTCATGAAGGCATTAAATGCTTCTCCTGCTTTCCTGATAATGTCACACTGAATGGAACAGTTTGCTCTTCATGTTGCCCAAGTATTTGTTCAAACACAATGAATATAATGCATTTCTTATATAGTAAGGAAAGATGCAATAATCTTTAAGAAACTACATCTCTGAGATTTCTTATTTGAAGGACACAACCTATTAATCCTTTCCTGTGGAGCCACTCTATGGGATATCATTTGTACTGCATATTCAAGAGAGTTTCTCAGAAAGTAACAGATTTGATAGAAGTTAAAATATATACAGCAGATGATGTACTTTCAGATGCAATGGAACCTGATGTCCATATATAAGGTATAATGACAGTTGACTTACGTGAAAGATGCAAACAGTGTGGACACCAGCTGAAAGCTAAATTAAAAGAAAACATTTTGTTCCCAACAGGTGTGTTGAAAGAACCTTTGTATGCAGGTTGGTTAGTCTTTTACATTAGGCTTGAGTGGCTGCCATACAATAGTCACTCTCAGCAGATATATTAGTCAATGATTATGTAGGAAACCAATTTTTAAATAGGCACTTCTTTGAGTATAGAGGAGTGTGAAACATATCCAATAGGAAAACATTTCTCCTTTGAGGAAGAAAAAAACAGCCTTTCTCTGTCCATTACTTTTTTGGTAAAATTTCTTATCTAAGCTAAAATTTTCATAAGTTTTGATCAACATAATAGTGTCAATACTGAAGAAAGTTCGTAGAATGTCAATTAGTCAGAAAAATCTCCAGAAAGACAATCCTCGGTCCAGCAGACTAACCCAGGTACTTGGCAAGATTTATTCTTTACCTGAGATTTTCCAAAAGTGGAAAAAAAAAGTTATATTTATGTAGCTAAATAATATTATACAAGTATTCACTATGATACTTCTTTCTCGATAAATCCTCTATTATTTTTTTCACATTCTGCAAACAAAAAAAATAAAGAAATATATGTGGATGACTACTGTTTCTCTGTAATGGACCATGCAGGGTAAAAACAGATTTTTCTTAAAAATAACTCTTAAAAATACATATCAGCCTTCAATGAGCAAAATTCATATTTGTTGAATAAGTGCCACTTACAGCATTAAGTGAAACTAATCCTTTTTACATCTTAGAAGATGTAGCTTATGTAAGTGCATATAAGAATATAAGAAAATATAAGAACATTTTATATGTTGCTTAAATATAAAGTGGTTTTCATTATGAGTGCATAAAGGAAGAGAAAAGGTTGCTGGAATCTGCTAATTCTATGGCAGTCAATTTTCTGTTTATTAAAATGTTTTTATTTATCTTTTGAAAAACACTTCACAGGAACAATATGAGTGTCAGGGATTGCATCTCTACAGAGATGAAATGTGTAAATGCATTTTATAAATGTAAAGGAATAAATAAGAACTTTTTATAAAGTTATATTCCTCTTTCATATAAAATTGTTCCTATATAACTTGAGCCTAACTGATGCTAGAATCAGAACACAAACAGTGTACAAACATATGATTCAATTTAGCATAGAATAAAATATTAATTAAAAAAAAAAATCCTCTTTAGGCTGCTGGTAGCCCTCACTGGAAAATATGTTACCACAAGGGTGGAATTCATTCTCTCTGTCTGTGCTGATCTCCCTCCTTTTATATCCAGGTGAAGTTAAAATTATTAGCATGATGTTGACAGAGATGCTGACACGAGGTGTTTGAAACAAAAGTTTTTAAATTATTAACGAAACTACAAGAAAAATATCGATGATTCAGTAGAAGCTGGGATCTTGAAAAGACCAATAATGGGTACTAAATTTTAATGTAGTTCCAAAGTAACACTGAAATGCACCATTTCATTTGCCGTTAACCTTTTTGATATGCTGCTCTTTGGACTTAAACTTCTTGAATAAAGGGTGCCTCTTAATGACAAGGACAGGTGACTGTTCTGTTTAAGTGGACATGCTTACCTGGAACATGGCAGGGGAGTTGAAATCATCAGGGGTTAAATACAAAAGGATATAGCAGTTTTAGAGGATATCATCAAAGACAGAAAGGGGAAGAAGGAGCTGTGCAGAAAAAGACAACACCAGGTCTCCTGAGGAAAGGAAAAAAAAAAAATCCCTGCAAAACAGAACAAATGTAACTTGATAATAAGAAGTTCTAAATGTCTTGTCTGAAGAGGCACTGAGAAAGCTCAGTTTTTAAAGCTCTTCATGCACAAATCTGCTTAGCGCTGATGAGGAAGAGACAACACGTGCTAATATCACTTGAAGGCTTAAAACTGGGCAGTAATCTCATGCTGTGTAGCAAGATCTGGGATCTGGATTCAAATTCTTGCCCTTCTGTGTATCTTTAAGCAATCAATAAGAACTATTTGTATGTTTAGAGAGAGCTCTATACCTAGTAAGCAATTCACTTTGATCACTCAAATGATCTGATTATACCTGTTAAAAAAAGTCTAAGAGGTGGCACTATCTCTGCTCTCCACATGTGCACACTGCATCTTGCATCTGTAAAGTGAAAATTATTATAAAACATGACTTGTTACACTTACGTTCAGCTTTCTCACATCATCACCTTTTTATTGCTTGCACCTAGAACAGACAACAGTCTTTCTTGCTAGCTTTAAGTTATTTAAAATATTTGCTTATTTTTTTGCACTTAAAATGTGTCATTGCCAACACAACCACTGCATGTGATTATGTAGGAGGATGGTTACTTGTTAAAAGGATGGACAACTGCAAAAGTGGTGAAATAATAAGACACTGCACAGATAAGAGGATGTGTAGTTTTGGGCTCCTGCCTGTATTTACTGTTCCAAACAAGTTTCCTGCCTTCCAAATCTATGGATCACAGTGATGTTACTGGGAAGTAAAAGAAACCTAATAATCTTGATAATTCACTGAAGATTAACATTCATCCTATATCTTTTACTGAAAGCTAAACACAACACTGATTTCTACTAACTCAGTATTCAATGAAGGTTCCTTCATACCCAGATCATCTGTAAGAACCTCTTCAATATCTATATCTAACAAAGGAAATGTCCTTTTTTCTTACATATCTTTAGGAGTGCAATGAAACATTCCATAGTTATCTCCTTTGAGTGATAGGATACGAAAACATACAAAATGAGATTACTTAATATTCTTGTTTGGGGAAATAAATTAATGACCTCTTTATGGCTCTATTTCCTCCTAACCTAATTTGGCAGCTTATTTGCTCCAATTTTAAAAAGGTTTAGACAGTAACCCTAAACTATGATTTATAGGTGTGTCACAAAAGGAGAAGGTGGTAATGTTCTTTCAGTATCTCTAGGGCTTTTAAAGGCTTATGCATTTGAGGAAGACTTGATTGTTTGGCAAAAATAGTGTTAAGAAGGAGTTGAAAAACTCACAGCAACATAAAAATGAAGTGATGAAAGGGGAAATTTAGTGCAAAAACCACCTGCTGCATTGCCTTCCTAGTTATGGTATCTTCAAAAGTATGAAGTGTCTATGTCTGATGTGGAGAGAAAAGCACAAGAAAATCAATAGCTTGTTAAGAAAATTGTTGGGATGTCAGTTAATTTCCCAAAGGATAATTCTTTATGAAAGATTTTGTGAATAACAGCTGCTCTGGTCACCAGTAACTGACGAAATGGAGGTGACTGCTCACAGAACCTATTAAGGTCAAAGGCAGTAATACCCCTATTAAGGTCAAAGGCAGAAACATAGCAAAATGTATAAGCAATATAATTATGAGAAATCAGAAGAAGAAAAAAGTGATATATATACTAATTATTACTGTTTCAACTCTTTCTATTCTTCAGTTACTTTTTAAGCAAAAGAAAACAATGTACCAGATGAAATACCAGACATAAAATGCAGAAGAATTTCCATAAGTCATTTAAAATTTGGCATAAAAATAAATTAATAGCAAAGGTCATGAGGCTTTGAGAATGAGCATTAAATTCATTACTGAACAGAGGCCTGTGTTCAGCAAGTTCATTATGATTCATCAAAGCATAAATAAGTTTAGGTTCAAAGGAAACTCTGAAGCTCACCTAGCCCAGACTTCTGCTGAAAGCAGGGTTAAACTCAAACTGTACCAAGTTGCTCAGAATATTGTCCATCTGAGTTCTGAAAAACAGTCAACAATGACAGCAATAATGATAGCAGACTGGGAAATTTCAATACTATAAATATGAATTTGAAATAGAAAGTTAATCTTTTAACAAGTCTTATGTACTTTTATAAATTCATAAATTTTGTGAATTGTGAATGCTTAGCCCACTTTTGCCAGTGTGCTATATTTGTAATTCATCTTTGAAAGGCATTAGGTTAGCTCCAGACTGCTGTGTAATAAAAAGTCTTGTGCCAAACAACTAGGCATTGTAATGTTGAGAGTGATGCTGACGAGGGCAACTTTAAACATGTCTGTATCTGACACTGTGTACAAAAGAAATAAACAGAAGCCCAGCAGCATACTAGCTGATTGAAGGAAATGCTCTGATTCAGAATGATATTTGAGAAGTAAATTAAAGGAATCAAAGGACAGGAGAGAGTAGTTTACATTTAAAAAGATGATGAGACAGCAAGTATCCAGTAGAGAAAATTTGTTGCTCAGACATCTCCAAAAGCAAGATGTAGAGAATAAGCTATTGCTAAGGAACACTCCATGTTCTGTTGCCAGCACAGGCGCAACATTAAAAATAGCAGTTGGTGAAAGATATTGGCTATAGAAGAAGACTGAGAAACTTGAAAAAGAAAAAAAAAAAAGTGAAGTACTAATCCAGAGCCAGGTTTGGTAAACTTTATTCACTTTTTTTCCCCACTTTTTTCCCATCAAAATATTTTATTTTTCCTGAAAAATAATATTAAAAATAAAAGGCTCAACAGAGCTATTATTTTATGCTGTAGGCATTTTCTCCCCATCCTTTCTCCAGTGTAGTTGTTAATGTTACTCAGGTGATAATTACCACTCCCTGTTCTGCAGACTAAAACCTTTCTTACTTCTCCCATGCTTAACATTTTTTTCTGCTTGACACAAATCAAGTCTGAAAGCATATAAAAACAGTAAACATAAGTAAGTTAAACTCAGGGCATGATCTGATGTAGTTATTTCCGTATTTGTTAGTTCCCAAGGCTTGTAATTATTCTGGATCATTTGACTCATCTGGTTTATACTGATGACTTACAACCATTTACTGCTGAGGCACCCACAAATTGTATGAGGGACCCTGGGAAGGAAAAGCTAGGGCCATGAGAAACCAGGGGAAGGTGTATGAACCTTTACAGTCACTGCCAGCCTGGCCTTAGTCTGAGGTTTTCTCCTTCTCTTTTAGATACAAAGAAGAGGTGATGGGTTAAAAAAGTTTATTTTTCACAACTACATTGTATTTTGTAATTAAGAATATTAGTTGTCACTACAGCCTTGTCTCACTTTCTTCCACTGAGTGTTTTTGTTTAGAAAGTGATATATTTTCCTCCCTCATTTTAATTTCGGAATAAATATTTTTTATTTTGAGTTGCTACAATCCTATTTGGAAAACAGGATTGAACAGTGTCCAGTTGTTAAAAGCAAGGGGGATAGATTTATCTTATGGTTATGACTATACATTGGTTGTGCTTGGATTCTTGTAATTAATAGGATAAAAATATGTTTGCTATAAAAACTTCCTGAAATGTAATTTCCCAGAAAGATTCTGCTTTTCTGTATGAGGGTTTTTATGGAAGTGGGGGGCCTCTGGGCTGAGATGACAACCACAAACTGCACTGACTGTGTTCTGCTGAGCACCCTGGGGCACCAGGGACCTTCACACAGAGCAGCTACCACACTCTGGCATAGACCAGCCTTGCCTTGGAAGTCCAGACCCTCCATAGGCGAAGGAGAGAAAAGGAAATGGGAGAAGGGGCCCCACATCACACCTGCCCAAAGCAGGGATGGAGGGCATCTTGCCTGGACCATGAATAAACCTTTTTACAGATGTACCTCTCTGTTGAAATGGTCACAGCAGGGCTATTCAGCGGGGCCCTGACAAGGACTGAGGACAGCTCAGAGCTGGCATGGCTGAGGAGGTCCTGTCCCTCTGGAACCCTGGGGAGAGACCCCAATGCCCTGTGGGGACACCCTGGACTGGCCTCAGACCATCCCTGTCCCCACATCCCCACCTTGGTCTTCACCAGGCCGGACTCCTCTGTGGGCCTGTGTCCTAACCCATGCCTGGCCCATCCCTGTCCCCAGGGAGGTGCCCGATGCCCATGGCGGAGGCTGCCCCAGTGCCTCACCAGGTGCCCTGCTCCTGTCTGGGGCCATGGGATAGACCCTGGCTGCCAGACCTTGCCCTGACATGGACCCCGGCCCCCCACAGCACCCTGACATGGTCCCCAGTCCCCACAGCACCCTGACATGGCCCCCGACCCCCCACAGCACCCTGACATGGTCCCCGGCCCCCACAGTGCCCTGACATGCTCCTGCAGAGAATCAGGAATGAAACTGCAGATCACTTTCAACTTGTTTTCAGCCTGTACATGAACTTACTATAGTAGTAATATAAAAATTGAATAAACACTGAAGAGGAACAAGAAGATGGTAGTTACTTAATTATTTTCAATTAATTTTAATTGCTGACATTTCGAGCAGCAATTTAGTTCCCTGAGCTCTCCTCTTCCCCCTCGCTGGATGACATTGGGACTTCTGCCAGTTTTTTATTGCTTTGGGTTCCTTCAGTGCTGTTTGAAAAAGAAAAGCTTTAACAGGTGAAAAGTTTGAAATCCATTTCAGTCAAGTGACTACACGGAGGCAGGGTAGCATTTGAAAGCTTAGCAGTTTATTTCAGGGAGGGAAGAGGGATAAAAGCAGCCAGCTCACTAGCAGTAGGCTGAAATCCATCTTGCCAGTTTTGTGTCCTTATGTTATATATAGCCACTGCAGCCACATGCACATCATGCACGATACAAAAACAGCCTTTGGAACCATTTAGACTAATAAAAAGAAGAGGTTTGTCTGGCATGAAAAGGGGTTGGTTGTTTTTCTTCTTTTCAGCTGCTGTTGTTAAAATAGGACAAACATTTTAAGGTAAATCTTATTAGACAAGATGGAAGAAGACCAGCAGCCAGAACTGACAATAAAAGACGTGGAGTTTTAGATACCATAATCCATTCATAGGTATAGTTATTTTCAGTTCTATATTTCTTAGGAAGCTACTTGCAAACAATTGAATAACTCCCTGCAGTTGTCCGCTAGATTGGTCTCGTGTACTCTCCTACCCTTCACTGACTAAATGCTCATGCCCTGCTTTTTTCTTAAATCCACAAGCCATTAATTACTGACAACTTGACTTCTGCCTCTGAGGTACCTTGGTGACTGTGAGATCTATTCCAAGTTCAAAGTTAACCATCTTTTGTTAGGGCAGGGTTTTGCTGCTGCTGTGGTTGTTTGAAGATAAATAATTGAAATGTTCCCCCTATCTCATCTGAATCAATGTCTCTGTTTTATTCCAGCTGTACAGCTCCACACTGCTGATAGATTTCTTGGTGCCAGTGTTTCCATCATTATAGCCAGTATAGTCATTGACTATGCACAATAGCCATCATAATTGAAAACTGTTATCTTCTTGTTTCCTGTCAAGACATACCGCTAAAAACCCCTCTGTATACCCCTCATGGTCAAAAATCACTAAATGATCAGTGATGGGTTCACAGAAAATAGAAATGAGTCATATGGATTTTTCTTAAAGGCAGCATTTCTTTGTATTATAAATAAATAAATACTGAACATTCCTATAGATTAATCCTGCATTTTAACAGTTACAAAATGCTCCTACCAAATATCCATATTTATAGAAAACAGTCACATATTGTACTTAGATAAAAGCTCAGCTGGATATTTATGAGGCACTAGTTTTCTATAAATATAGAAATTCAGTAATTATCACTGTTGCGCAGTACTAATAAGCACAGCTGGGGAATGCTGGTGGTGTTGTTTCATTGGCTACAAAGCTAAATTTCAGATTTGCAGGTCTTCTCTTGTTCTCATCTGCTTTCTTATTCTACATAGAAAAAAACAACTTCAGGACATCAGAGTTAAATTTGTGCCTGGTTCATGCATCTGGTTGTCAATTGCATGTTCCAAGGCAACTAGAGTCAGTATGACTGCTTCAGTGCCTTTGGATCAAGCCAAGGACATTATTCAGAACTGAATCATTGAAATGTCTAAACAAAAAGCTGAAACTGAAAATGACAGTACTTCCCCCTGCCTCCCCCAACATGTAGGTTTCCTAGTTGTTATGATAAAAATCTGGAACTACCTCATAGCTCTTAAGTCTTGCATACTTGCTTCCTATCTTTCTGTCTCCTTCCTTCTTTCCTTTCCTCCTTCCCTCTTTTTTACTGAGCAATCAAATACCACTGGTGTTGAAACTGATGGGCAATATAGCATGGAAGAATGCTAACTATACAGTGATAAACAGCTAACGTAATTCAGGAGATCCTAATTACTTTGAAATTATCTGGACACATAAGCAGCTGGTGGCTAACATTCCAAATTGTCACCTATTAATTAAATGTGAGACATTCATGTACAGACTTCATTTATAGCTTGTAGAGCTTAGAACTACCTGACTTGATAGAAATTTGCATAGAATTTAAAAAAGTCATTAAGGTATTTCTTTTTATTTCCTCTCACTTTGGACTTCCAGAGTTAACACTGGGCTGGTGTCTTTTGTTTATTCCCTCCAGCATGCCGTGATACTTAAGAGGGTCAGATAGCCCTTTTTTGGAGTACATCCTTCATGATCTGATGTGATTATCCTTAATATCAGAATTTACTCTATCTGTGCACCTCCCTTTGGAAACAAGATGTCCCAAAAACTGAATAGAAGAGTGGCATTTGTTGTCCCTTTGCACTGGTCTTCCAAGCTGGATGGCTGTGCAGAGGACAGCTGCACTTCACACTGTGAAAGCAATTGCAGATGTATTTCATTCCACTTCCTTTTCCACTTTTAAAAACAAGAAATAATTTTTCCTTTTTGAATCTGTGCCTTTGATACATTTTCAATTTTCTGAAAACTACATAGATGGAGAAGTCATGTAACCACCAAGTCCGACTAACCACTAAACCTTCACTGGATTCCACACAGTGATTTTCAAATGAGTCCTACAAGATCTATGAAGTACCAAAAGACAGACTAAATTGAATACTCTTGACAAAGGGCATCTTGTTTAATGGATGTTAAGGGAGAAATTTTTGGAATTTGTTCACAGTCTGGCTGTACTTCAGTTTTCGTCATTCTTTCTTGTAAACCTCTAGGGCTGGAAAGTGCCAACTTTGAAACAAATGTTTAGAGCCCACATCTTTACTGGTTATTTGGGGTGTTTGGGGTGTTTTTGTTTGCTTTGTTTTGTTTTCAGCGCATGCAGAAAGAGGATATATGATAAAGCAGAAAACAGGAAGAACAAATGAGAAATAGAGAAGGTAGGAAGTCATGTCATAACATAGTAGCAAAAATGGAACAAAACTTCATGCAGTCCTTGTAGGAGGGGAAGATAATTTTATTCAAAACCAAATCAAAACAAACCAAAAAAACCCCAACTAATTTCATGTGTTAACACTCACACTCACACTTACTCACAGGCACCAAGATCTTTGTGTCTAACAGCATGCAGTGACAAAGGAGTTTTTACAATAGCAGTTGGTCCCAGGACGACACAGATTCCAGGGAACACCAACTACTCATCATGTCCTCAGTTTTTCTTAGGTTGGTGACTACATGATAGTTTTGCTTGTGGCTGTTGGACTCTCCAGAGATCAATCTTTCCATCCTGTTCAACCTCTATGAATCTTCAGAATTTACTCAGTTATTCGTCTATTGATATGGTTGTTTTGAGAATTAACATGTAGGTGTGTGGGGGTCTTGATGACCACCTGACAATCTACATGCTTTCAGAATATTCTTATAGTTCCCACTTTCTTCTTCTTTTCCTTCCATTGCTCCTGTAGCCAAAAAATCCTGTCCATTCTCCATTCACACCAATCTTAATGATTTCACTGTAGTTTCCTATAAATGAAAGTTGCAGAACCAATTTTATTTGTTTCTGTTTGTTTCTCTTGTGTCCACTAATAGATTAAAGCCATTTCTCAAAATGCAATGATATGTCTTTTACATAGC
Source organism: Pterocles gutturalis (assembly GCF_000699245.1). Taxonomy (NCBI): domain Eukaryota; kingdom Metazoa; phylum Chordata; class Aves; order Pterocliformes; family Pteroclidae; genus Pterocles; species Pterocles gutturalis. The sequence goes on along the minus strand of NW_010129593.1, from coordinate 12,017 downwards.
TTGAAAGCAAACCGTGCAAGTCAGTAAGTGGTACTGTCTGGTCAGAAGTGACAGCTGAGGAATATGAGTGAACTTGTAATGGTCCATGGTTCTCTGACTAGTAAACTGATCACTGCAAAAGAATTTGAAATCTCTGAAGTGCAGTATGTTTATACATTGACAGGCAGATTGTTTTGAGGAAAATAAAGTCTGTCTGAGATAGAAGGAAAGAAGAACATATCTGCCTAGAGATGTGAAAGGACTTTCCATTTCCAGCTTTCATCTGGGTAGCAGAGACAAGGACATACCAGCTGCCTTGAGTCCTGTAACTGCAGTTCCCATCCCAAGGCTGGGAAAGTTTTCTGAGAACATTTCAGCACATCCTCTCCTTGCTAGGTTTCTTCCATATTAATTTTTCACTTTTGATTACAGGGCCTTTAGTCTGAACTATGGCCATTCTTATGTTCCTCTTGATACTAACTTCTTAATTTGGTCAGTGTCCTGACATACCTCTACAAATTTTCAAGGTTTCTTTGAATGGCATCACCTTCTTCTTACCTAAAATGCTGCTGTAATATTAAAAATTATTCGCATAAATATATTGCAATTTCTCAAAATATAACAGAACATGGATATTTTATATTCTCTACAGTTTCATCCAGACTACAATTATTGCCACATAAGAGCAAGGGTGTGTGAGGGAGGAGGAGAATACAAATGATGGATGATTACTCTCCATTACAGTGTTGAAAGGCACCCAGTCACATCTCCCTTGACGGATTTCAATCTGTGAATGAAAAACAAAAGTATGAATGAGAAAAAAATAATCACACCTTGCAAAAGCTTTTGTAGGACCTCATGCAATAACAAGCCCACAAAAATTGTTAAAATTGCAAATCTGCAGTCCTTCACTGTAAATCACCCTTAGAGTCTGTGACAAATCAACTACAATGCAGCAAGATATACCCCAAGACTATAAAAGATTATCAAGTAGAAGTCCCATATTCCTTCTGTGCATTGTTAGATATTTTAGTCCACTAGCACTCTGAGCAAAGTACTAGTAGTACAGTATAGCATCCAAAAGT
>NW_010129593.1:0-10922 GCF_000699245.1 Pterocles gutturalis | reverse complement strand
CAGGAATCTAGTTTTCTAAATCTGTCCATAGTTTTTAAATAGATCTTCTGCAGAGATTATTAGGTAACAGTTTTTATAGGTATGCTGCAAAAAAATGTAATTTTAAGTGGGCTTGAATGCATTGGTAATCCATTGGAAAATTGTATACAGTTTGAATATTTTAATACCTGCCTGAATTAGTAATTTAAAAATGACTAATGCTATTGAAAACCCTGGAAAAAAGGTGAAAGCTCATGAAAATGCATGCATTTGTTATTATTCTGTATTTTCTCGTTTAAATATCGATCATAAGCAAAGAGTCCTCTTCCCTGGCTTTCTTGGTTTGATTCCACACTGCCTTAGGTAATAACTATCTTGTGTGCAAAGAAGTGTGAATATGATCAGAATAGTGGTATTCTACATGCAATCTGAAAAGCTATAAGAAATTACACAGACTTCAGACAGTAGAGAATTGGATTCCCTGCCCATGGAGCTCTGTACACTACTGGCTAGTGCCCAGTTTTGTAAAGGCAAAAAGACACAAAAGATTTATCGACAGCTGTTCTGCCAGGCATGGAAGCCTTAATCAAATACTCTTTCTTGTTCCTCCTGACTTTCTTATCAACTTGTTTTTTGTTCCTGTTTTTACCAACATACAGAAGCACAGATCACTCTACAGGAAGCAGAGACAGAGATTGCCAGAAGACTGCACTTATTTTCCTGGCAAACTTTTGCTTAGTGATTATATAAAAGCCTGTGACAAGGAAAAATTCACCTAAAATAACTGCTGGTGTCAGAAACGTTATGGGTCTGAATGTCTTTCTGCACTGACTCATCCCTTGAAAGTTACACCTGCTTTAGGGAATTACTGTTCAAAAAGGCACATTGTGTTACCTCGGAAACAGCTGTGACTGCATGTGTATATTTAGATAGAAGGTATTTCACTTCCTTCACTTTTCTGTCTGATATGCCATTTACTTTTTATTTAAGCTGTTAATGCAGTCAGTCCTTTGCTATCACATCTGCTCTCTTTTACTCTGAAGTCTACTCAGCTGCAAAAGATGGTGGTCTAAGGGTGCACCTCTGGTGACACATCCAAAATTTCTACAGAAGGAAAAGAATATTATTAATATAGTTAGGACCAGAAAGATAAATTCTACGCACCATCTTTAGAGGATTCAATATTTCATCAAGACAGGTCAGCTAATAAAATCAAACAAGGTGACTTCATTTCCTTTCATTTCACTTCACCGTCAGAATAAGGGTATTTGTCTATAAGACAGGTGCTTGGCAGGAACGAGGTCTAGCTAGGAAAAAAGTAGACTTAAATCATATAATCTTATTTCTGTTAGAGGAATTGAATTGTGATGTGGCCTTGGGTAAGTCACTTAAATTGTCTGTGCCTTGATTCTTAACTGCTTCTGTGTAAATAGACCTCTAATACTTGACTAAATGTTATTAAGCTTGAAAAATACTTTGAATCCTTCACCAAAACCACATAATATAAAAGTATATTTTTGTCACTATGATTATTATTCTCATTTTACACTGACCTTCCCCTAATTAGGAGAAACAATTACACTACTAATTTAAAGTTATCATGATTCAGCTGTCAGTGAATCTAAAATTATAAGGCATTCTACTTTCTGTGGATGAATGATGTTTATTTCAAAAATATGTAAAGCTATTATGTATAAATTACTGAACTGCTTTAAAACAGACAACAAAAGAATTGAGAAAATATAACCTACAATTTCCTGCTACTTTCTTGTCATGACTGAGCAGAGAAAGCAGTAAAGAAAACAAAGATTATGACGCAAAAAAAAGTGTCATACAAGACTTTTTCCATACTGGTCGACATTTGTTTATTTTTGCATATACAAACAGTAAAACTGCTGACTGAAATTATGAAAATCTTATGGTTCCTCCTCAGTATTAAAAATATGTATTTCCCTTTGCTTAATCTCAGGTGTTTTTTTTTTTTTTTGGTTGTTGTTTTTGTTTTTGTTTTTTTCTAACAAAACCTCGTTTCTTCTTCGCCTATTTCTCATCTGGAGCACTGTACAGAAAAATGACGGAGATGCCTTCTGAATTTCTTGCTCTTTTCTAGACAATGATATATAGAGCAGCATCAGTCATGATGATGATGAGTGATAAAGACTCCTGTGTGTAAATATCATGTGGCTAGAGCCTGCCAGCATGAGCTGTCTTTTCCCTATTAACTACTGGGAAAGTGGTCTTGAGTGACATACAGTAGGGGAATGATAACAAGTATTTTCAGATATTCAGCCAGAAGTGACAGAGACTAGGAAAGTTGAGATAAGAATCAGTAAACAGAAAAAAAAGATAAGTCAAAGTTGCTTAACTAAAACCAATGATTCTGTAGGTATATACATATGCAGTATTTAAGACACTAACAGCCAGAATTTTGTTCTTTAAAATATCAATCTTAAATTTTAAAATATTACATGAACTTCATCTAGTTACAAATCAAATTTGTACCTACTCAGTAACATGGACACAGAATGTTGCTCTAAGGCCTCTGAGAATAATTACACAAAATGTGGTATTACTTCTGTTATCAGGTTGGAAAAACAGTCAATGATACAGCTTAAACTCATAAATAAATACAAATAAATAAGGAAATAGAGCTTGCAGGGAAAAAAGAAAGAAAAAAAAAAATCCATAGCAATAGATCCCAGTGCTCACCACACTAAAGAACATCTATTTGAATGGGCACCAAAACCCCTTAGATGAGCATCTCACAAATCACATTATCTTCTCTCAACAAACCAGACTTCAGTATTTGAACATTAGATCAAAAGCTACAAAAAGGTACAGAAATATAGCTGAGAACATCAAGCATTGACACTGTCCTAGATTCCTGGAAGAATGTGAGCATTTGTTAGATGAACCACCTAGGTAAGGACACTGCACAGCAAATTAAAACAACTTTCCAACGTTTTCTGACAGTCAGTCTTCGTGATGACTTCCTGAGTACTAATTTAATGATATGTGATGATCATTTGAGTATTTAAGCAAGAAATACCATGTAGGCACTTGAAAAATTTTCAGTATTGCTACAACCACTTGTGAACCTGTACAGTAGCCTGTGACCAGTCTCCAAGTGCTTTTCGGGATAGAGAGTAAAAACCAGAATACCAAAACAGAGCCAATTTATTAATTTATGAGGCAATCTCAGCAACATGTAACTTCTGTGTAGTACCAAATAAATAGGCTTAATATTTTTGGTCAATGAAACATTTAAGTTTATTTGAACAGCCTTTGAAAATTTAAATGGTTTGAATACATGTAGTTTTTCATCATGAGAATTCCAACTGATGCATTTTTGTCTTATGTGATCCCTCTTTCTAGAATCTTTTCAACTTTTATGTTAAAGCCAAAAACATTAGAAAGGCTATCACAGGACCTTACTAAGAAACATCTTTCTAATTGTGATGACAGAATTATTCATGACCATTTTATATCCATATGGTCATGCACAGCATTGTCTTCTAAAGGAGATCATTCTTGTCCTTTTATTTGTACACTTGCAAAGAAAGTAATCTTTTCTCAATATTTGTTTTACTATCTCTTCTAACGTGACTTCATAAGGATTTTTCCATTCTCATAGCCATGCTTGTAGTCTTTTTCTGCATCTAATTCAGGTAAATTTCATCATTATCAGAAGAGTAACATTGTATAGAATATTTTGAGTAAGATCCTGCCAACACATTACAAAATGGGAGCAATGTTTTCCTATTTGTACTGAGAATACCTTGCTTGATACATCCCAGGATATCATTAGCATTTTCACAGCCATGTCACACTGTCATGGTATTACTCACAAATGTATTCAAATTTTTCTTTCCCTTGTCACATACAATTTGAGTTTAGTAGTTTAGGTTTATAGGCTCAAATTGTCATTAATTCTGAAGTATATATCTCTGTATCTTGTATTACAAAATTTAATGTAATTTCCGTTGCTTTAGCCCACAAGTTCATATGATTCTTCCACTTAATGATCTGGTCTTCCAGAGTATGGATAATACTATGCACTTTGTATCACCTGCGCATCTCAGAGCATCCATTTACCTCCTGCATGAAGGTCTCCAACAAAAATATTAAACAAAACTACCTCAAGAATAATGACTGAGGAAAATCACTGTCTAATCTTTTTCCAGTCTTGTCTGTTTGATAAAACTTGTGTCCCTTTCCTGTCACCTAGCAATTCATAATTTCTGATTAACATAAATCTATTTGAAATATCACTTTCTATAGAGAGAGTTGTATGAAGAGTTTTTGTAAGTCTAGATAAATTGGGCTAACTTGACTATGATGATGATGATGATGATTATTGACTATGATCAGATGTCAGAAAATATGCATATATACACATACACTTGCAAACACACACACACATATATATATATATGGAATGAATCTAATGTGCTCTCTCTTTAATATAATTTTGTAACTTACACAAGGGTCTGTGAAGGTCCATGGATTTGGTAATTTTTTCTCCAAAATGTGTTCTAAGCCATCATGCAGCACCGAGGCATAGTATGTACATATATATATAACTATATATTCAGTGTCGTATTGCTGCTCTCCATTCAGAGGGCATTGCCTGCCTTCATTCACAGTACTGGACTTTCAATGTCAAGTGATGATTCTTTTAAGGAACAGATTCTTCAGGGATAGAGACTAGTGGATTAACCTGATTTTATCAGAATATGCAGTCTAAACTTTGTTTCCATTTCATATATCCGTATTTCTGTTACATACTTCATCCTTTTTTCTTTTTCTGTATAGCAGTCACATTTAAAAAATAAAAGTCTGAGGCAAATATATTACTTTGGCAACTGGAAGAGATTAATCTGGATATTTACTCCTTTCTGAGCATGTATTACTATTGCTTTACTTCTGTTTCCTACACCTGCTCACCCTTTTCTATTTTTATCTTTGTCACTGACAGTTGTAATTTTCTTTAAAAAGTTCACCTTAACTATATTTTTACTATTTTAACTTTGTTTCTGTACTTCCTTACAATGGTGTCACAGGCATCCTTCTTGCATATTCTTTTTCCATACTTTGTGCTTGCCTTCTTAATATTCTTTTGGATATGTTTGAGGTTGAGTTGGTTTCGTTTCTGTTTTTCCTTCAGTAAGTCTTGTACTTCTTCCATATCAGTTATTTTGACCTCCTGCTTTGAATAAAATATCCTGTTTAAATTTGCCCTTTTTACAGAAAGTAATTCTTTGCTTGTTCCACATTCAAATCCTCGTGTTGTTATTCAAGCTAATCAACTTTACCAATTAGAAGTAAGAAACTAAAAAGTCAGAGGCTTATATTTGTCTTGCATTTCAACACGTCAGTCACAGATTACTCTCTGTAGGCAATTCTGTTACAAAAAAATGCTTTCTGGTCTAAAAAAAAAAAATTCATTGTTTCATTTCAGTATTTGGTAGCGATATCTGCCAGCTCCATGTACAAGAATATCTTGTCCCTACAGTTATTATGACACTTATTTCACAATACTTGTCAACAAACTGTAGTGTTTCATGGTTCATAGAATCATAGAATCACAGAATGGTTTGGACTGGAAAGGACTTTAAAGATCATTTAGTTCCAACCCCCATGCCATGGGCAGGGACACCTCCCACTAGACCGGGCTGCTCAAAGCCTCATCCAGCCTGGCCTTGAACATCTCCAGGATGGGGAATCCACAACTTCTCTGGGAAACCTGTGACAGTGCTTCACCAACCTCACAGTAAAGAATTTCTTCCAAATATCTAGTCTAAATCTGCACTCTTCCAATTTAAATCCATTACCCCTTGTCCAGTCACTGTGTGCCCTTGTAAAAGGTCCCTCCCCATCTCTCTTGTTGGTACCTGAAGGGGGCCGCTATAAAGTTGCACCGGAGCCTTCTTTTCTCCAGGCTGAACAACCCCAACTCTCTCAGCCTGTCCTCACAGGGAAGGTGTTCCAGCCCTCTGATCATCTTCATGACCCTCCTCTGGACCCACTCCAACAGCTCAACATCCTTCTTGCATTGGGGGGCCCAGACCTGGATGCAGTACTGCAGGTGGGGTCTCACAAGAGCCCCTTTGACCTGCTAGCCATGTTACTCTCGATGCAGCCCAAGATCCAGTTGGCCTTCTGGGCTGCAATTGCACACTGCCAGCCCATGTTCATTTTTTCATCTACCAATAACCCCAAGTCCTTCTCCTCAGGGCTTCTCTCAATCCGTTCTCCACCCAGCCTGTATTTGTGCTTGGGATTGCCTCGTCCCATGTGCAGGACCTTGCATTTGGCCTTGTTGGACTTCATTAGGTTTGTGTGGGCCCACCTCTCAAGCCTGTCAAGGTCCCTCTGGATGGCATCCCTTCCCTCCAGCGTGCCAACTGCACCACACAGCTTGGTGTCATCAGCAAACTTGCTCAGGTTGCACTCAATCTCACTGTCCACGTTGCCAACAAAGATGTTAAATAGCACTGGTCCCAGTACCAACCCCTGAGGAATGCCACTTGTCACCGGTCTCCATTCGGACATTGAGCCATTGACCACAACTCTTTTGAGTGCGACCATCCACTTATGTTACTTATGTTACATATTACTTCCAGAATTTTACTGAGAACATTATATACTGAACACCTGCAATTTCATATAGGTTGAAGGAAAAAAGATGTAAGAAGAAGGAAGATACTGGAACTTTGTCAAAAATTGAATCTAAATTCTATCGAAATATATATCTGGTTTAATGATTACTTTTGACCTGATTTCAATATAAATGCTATAAGTTTTTAAAGTTGAGCATGGTAGCTGATTATATATCAGAAAGGTTTTATGACTGACCTTAACTTGAATTATCTTTACTTAGTCAACTATTATCTTTTGTTTCTAATGCTATTATAAAAATGCTGAATTAACAGTCCATTAACATCTGAAGCTTTCTTGATTTTGTTCTGTGATGGCTCGTACAGGTTTTCTTCACCAGTGTGAGTAAAAAAAAATTGCCTAAAGGGAACATTTTGAAATCAGATGGAAGGAGAGAGGGTATTTTAGTGCATGTGTTAATTCACTACTTTTTGTCTTTACTGACACTGCCAACAAAGATGTTAAATTAATGGTCAGCAGTTATGTGAAGACTTATTTTCTATGACCTAGTTTCAGAACACAATTCATTTGACATAGGCTCCCTGGTATCCAGCTGAGAGTAATGTAATGTCTTTCAAATGTTATTGACTAGCATCTCCTTCCCACTCACAAATCATTATGAGCTTCCTGAGATGTGAAGTCCCCTTTCTTACTCTGTCGTTTCCTCTACACAGTACCACACCTTCTTGAGAAGTTTTTATTTTAGAATTCATAGAACACAAAGGCAAAAAGGAGAAGACACCAGGCAGTGTCTTGGTTTTATGTCTTTTGCCTGTCTTTTATTATAAATAGGCAAAATCCTGAATACATGTAAACATTGGTAGAGAATTTTTTTCTAGGTGGATCTAGAAGGCATCACTACCAGAAGCACTGATTAAGAAACCCATTGCTGCAATCTAATTTTGCAACCCAAATAGCGAGAGTGCCTGATACATCTTAACCTTTCAGAGATTGAGAGGTTGTATAGTAAAAGATATGTATTAAAAGAGGAAAGAAGTGAAGGAGAATTAAGTGAGGAAAAATAACAGAGAGAGGTGAAGGAATATAGGCACAACAGAGGTTTATAAAATAATTAATTTTTCAAGCTGACAACATGATTAACCTACAAAAAACTGATGGACTATCACTACGAATTGACCTTGAATTGTACGGTAATATACTTTATTTTAGAGCTAGGAGAATCTTAAATTTATTTGCTTGCAGACTATAATTTATATTTTTATTCTCCCATGTTCAGTTACATGATCTGAAGTGCACCAAGTTCAATAATTCATACTTAACACCTCTCTGATGAATACACTCCATTGTAAACAAGATGTCCTGTTTCTAACCTGGTTAAAGTTGCATCCTTTTAGTCTAACATCATGTCATCTTGCACATACTCACTCTTCTGCCTGTTGACTGTAAACAACGTGTTTGTCTAGCTCCTTGGACAACATGTATAAAAACTGTTAAGTTTGTTCTTTATCTTGTGATGTAGGATCTTACTTATAGAAAACTCATAAAAAATAATAATAAGAGGATGTTTCAGGTGCTACTGCTGTTTTGTCCTGAGCCCAGATAGCTTGCTATTCTTCTAAACAAGATATTATGATTCTACGTTTCAACTTACACTGTCAAAAGATTATATCCTATTAAAAAATAGTAAAAAAAGCAGCTTTATTATTGACCTACTGTATGATTCTTCATGTAACAAGTGGAGAAAGAAGGCATAGCAACTGAAAAACAATCAGAAATCCTAAAAGACTTCATTGTGAACTACAAAAGATTTCCAAGAAAAATCAAGGCAGTTCTCTAAATAATTTAGCTTATGCAGTGTTAATGGGAATTGGGCAGATAAAGACTCATGCAATGCTTTGGTCATTTGCAGATACAAGACTGGTATGATCTCTTTCACTATAACAACAAAATATAAAAAGGTGAAAGTTATAGATGTTCTTTTATGAACTACATTTCCTAAGGTAGAGAGTCTTGTCAAATTTCACTGCCTAAAGAGTGTTGTGCTCAGATGTCTGTTCTCCAGAAGATTTAGAAGATAAGGGAACAGTTCTGATCCTGGCCCTCAAAGGTGCTTAGCTGCCACACTGTCATTAATCATGTGCCTAAATATCTTTGAAGATCTGAACCTGGCCCCACTCAGTGAAAGACATCTCATTCTTCGGGTCAATTCACTGCTGTTCTACTACAAAATTATTGCCACCATATTGCACAAATTTTGAGTTACTGGATGACAAATAAAACAGCTGCTGTAGTTGCAAAAAGTCCTCTTTGAGCTCTTTGAACTCTTATGCCTTCTGTTTCCCTGACTATTTTTTCATTTAAGCATGATGAATGCAAACAGTGGAACACGTGTGCTGTGAGATCCCATTCAGTTTAAAAAATAATTTTGGTATCAGGGTATTGGCATCCTTTCTAATTCACTCAGCAAAAATTTGAACAGTCTAGCTTTATTGGCCTGAATCTTCATAAATTATTTCACACAGAAAATTTTTGGACAGTATGACCAACTTTAAAATTAATAGTGTATCAATTTTGTCTGTATCAATTGGTTTATATCATTTCCATCCACCATCAAATGACAGAGATAAACTGATAGAGCAAAACCTGTTTTATTACTGAAGCTGATGATACCTTACCTGAGCTGATTTGACTTTGGTTTTCTAACAAAGCAGTGATTCCTGATGCAGATGGCAGACAAACTTTAGTGATATTATTCAGTGAGGTAGTCTGTTCAAGGCCATTAGCTTTTCCCATACTTTGCTTTGCGAAAACAACTTGATAGTGAGGGAGCCTTTAATTTCTCATTTCCAATGGGAGGACAGATTTTCAGATTTACAAAACCTTTTTTCCCTGTCACTTTTAATGACATTTTTTGGGGGGAAAATTTTTACAATTTAAAAACTTTTTTTTTTTTTTTTTTTTTTTTTAATGACTGAATGACAAGAAGGATAAATTACCTTTCCCTCCTCAGATGGAGTTTCCATGTCAATAAAGTTTATATTTATTAATCTCAGATTAGTTAAACCATAAGGTTTACAAAGATACATCTTTTACTTCAGGAATGGATTTTAACAAGTTTCAGCTGTTAAAGTAAATTAGCTGAGGAAAATATACATTCCCAAAACCTTTCCTGGTTACTTGCAAATATGGCTTCTTCTATACTGAAACATCAATTAACAAATCTTTACCTACTTGTATACTCAACAGAAGGATATAAAGCTTTCTTCTACCTCAGAACAAAGTATGCTAGCCTTCCAATATATTTATACACCACTGTTTCATTGTGGATTTGAGAGAACACTTACTTCAAAGACAGAACGAATATGGAAATTAATTCACTCTATGGAACAAAACAGGTATGAAAGGAAAGTATTGGCAGCCTTTATTTGTATTTTTTTCTACAGCATTCCGTTGCACTGGTATCACTATCATATTTCATTCATATACCTTCCTAATGTCAATTCATTTTTGGGAACGCTTGTTGTCTCCTGTTGCTCCCTTGCCATCCCATATAGAACACTGAAATTACATTGTTGCTGACATTGGCTCAGGAATGGTTTACTCCAAACTTATGCCAGGACTGAATTCTATCCATGAGTATACTTCACATTTTTAATTTAAAAGAGAAAACAAAGAAACAAACACTTGTTACAGAGATGTTGCCACACTATTTTCATTCTCCAAAATAGTGGAAATACTCTGTTCCTCTTCAGGCCTTTATATCAATGGATGACAAAGAAATATGAATCAAGCAATGTCACAGAACATATCAGTGACAAAGGTGAGCAGATAACTTGATATTCTGATTCCAAGACCAACAATGTCTCTTTTCGGCAGCATCATTAACAGTAGTAGCTAGAGAAAGACTAGCATTGCTGTTCTGTTTAGAAGGCCTAATCATTGTCTGTGAGCAATTGTATGAAGCACCATACAAAGAGAAAAAAAAAGAAAAAAAAATGAGAAAATTTTCCTTTAGGAAACAGCAACTAAAGAAAGAGAAGAGCAGTGGATGTATACAGGAAAGCGTGAAGAATGAGACAGCATGACATTGTCATTCAGCATGGTCTCTGCATACCATCAGTCTTAACTATATGTCAAGGGAGAACAGACTGCCAGTCAGCAACAGCTTTGGTATGAACTTACTTTACCTCTTCAAGGAATGCAAATTCACCAGCAGACAACAGAAAACTTTTCAGTTTCTGAAGCTGTATTTTTTGTAGTAAACAAAGGCCAAACAAAAGTAAGACAACTATATACAGGCTTGAGAGGTGGGCCAATGCAAA
>NW_010129592.1:11835-12839 GCF_000699245.1 Pterocles gutturalis | reverse complement strand
AAAAAACCTCATTTCCCTGCAGCAGCCGCGCATTCTGCAGACAGACCCTTACCTTCGGCAACCATCCAGCAGCAAAGGGCAACCCACACCATCACCCAGAGGGGACGCGACACCCGTCCTGACACCGAGCAGCGATGGATGCTCAGACACACGTCACCTTGCACATCACAGCTTAGTTCAAAAAAAAAACAAACACAAATTTGCCTATTTTTCGTCACCTTACCATCCATGTCATAGACCTGGAAGAGGAAGCGCAGCTTGTCCGTGAGGCTCCCGTGCACGAGCCGGCGCAGGGCTGCCAGCAGCTCCTCCAGGCTGATGCTCCCGCTCCCGTCCGCGTCGAACAGCGCGAAGAACCACTCGGCGAAGAAGGGCTGCGGGGAGGGGGACAGTCTGGCACGGCGCTGGGGGCTCTGCACCCCCCGAACAAAGCTCTCACCACCGGCCATGGGAATCGCCCGGCTGGAAGTTATTTGGGGACAGCCCAAAAACGGGAGGGAGGAACGAAAGCTGCTTTCCACAGGGGTGTCCAGGGGCTGCCCCAGGGAGGGAGGGACCCTGGGGACATGGGGACACAGGAGGGGACGGGACAGCAGGCAGCTGGGAGGGAATATTCGCTGGGTGCTGCCCAGAGGAAGGGACCCTGCGCCCAGCCCTGGAGCACTCACCTCCTTCACCTGGAGGGCGGTTTTGAACTCTTCCAAGCTGATCTCTCCATTCTCCCCCGCGATGCTCCCAAACTGCTTCGTCACCCACCACAGCCACTCGGTGTCCTCGGCTGCGGTCATGGTGCGGGACCTGTGGGAGGGCAGCAGCCCCCAGTAACCCCCCAGTATCCCCATTTGCCAAAGGAACGAGCTGCTGTGTCCCGTTTGTACTTGCCACACTATCAACCACGCACGCAAAGGTGCTGGAGGCGGTCTGGGTGCTCATCACGGGGACTTTCCTCCCAAGGGAAGTTAGAAGATGCGGCTGGGTGAGCCGCCCCCCCGCCCGCCCCGCCC
>NW_010129592.1:10387-11717 GCF_000699245.1 Pterocles gutturalis | reverse complement strand
GAAGCCGCTGCAGCTCGTCTGGCAGGCTGACCAGGAACATCAGGTGCAGGTCCCTGGGTCCCTTTCGTCACCCCAGCGTCGTCGCAGCCCGGCATGTCTCCCAGCGTGTGCTTGCTTGTCTTACACCCACACCTTCATCCCAGGATTTCCCAAATTTTGGAGAGCTGGGTTTTACAGCCTGAGCCACTCCCAAACCTTTCAGTTCCCAGTGATGGGGAGGTGCACACGGGGACCAAAGGACGGTGGCAGCAGCAAGATGCTCTGGGGTTTCCCAGGAGATGAAAATTTTGCACCCCCTCAGCTCTGTCCCCTTCGGTCCCTTCCTTCTTGCCTCCCCGTCCCTCTCCCCAGCTCCTTTGCCAGACCTCCGCATCTTTGCATCCTCCATCAGCCCGTCACCAGCAGAGTCCAAAATTACTGCTGGCTCTCATTATTTTGGGAAACCAAGAGAAAATCATTCTGCGTGCCTCGAGCCCTTTCCCAGCCCTGCCCCATTGCTCCAGCCCCCTTCTGCCCCCTCCCCAAATGCTCCCGTGGACACAAACTGGGGGCAGAGCAGCAGGAGGATCCCGGGGAGGATCCCCAGCGACAGAGCATTGGGAAACAGAGCTGGAAACACGGCACGAACCGCTGCTGCCAGGCTGTGGGTCCCTCCAGACCCCCCTCCTGCTCCACACCAGTTTCATCTCTCATCTCTCCTCTCTTCCCATCACCCCCACTTTCATCCCCAGGGCTGGAGCTGCAGCCCAGCTCCTCTGTTGCCACACGTTATTTAAAACGCAGCCGATCACAGCTGCTGCATATTATTCTTTTAATTTCCTTATTTTGTGTTCTTTGAGCCCTTAAGCCGTCCCACGGCGGGCAGCACACACCCTGCCAAGTCCCGCCAAGAGCTGGCGTTCACCCGCTGCTCCGGCCCCGGCCGCCAGGAACACATGGTCCATACTGCAACCTTTATTCCTTCCTGAACAGATCCTGCTTGTGCGGCACTGGGCTGTGACCAAGCGGGGGAGGAGGTTGCCATGGGAATGTCAGAACCAGCAGCCAGGTAATAAACCATCGCCGCTGCCCGCCACGGGTGCCGCGGCGGCTCCGGGCGCTGGACGAGGAGGGACGCAGGGAGAGGTTTCGTACGCTAAGCGGCAGAGTTTCGCTTCATCGCCGGAGCTGAGGCAGCCGATCCCACCCGGAAAACTCCCCCGGTCTCCCTGCTGGCTGGTTGATTGGGAAGTTTTTTTGAGCTTTGTACAGAAATGCCTCAATGGTTCTGTGGGAACCACAGGCTGCACGTTGACCGATGGCAGGAGCATCCCCAGCTCCACCTCTCCTG
>NW_010129592.1:0-10109 GCF_000699245.1 Pterocles gutturalis | reverse complement strand
GAGGCACTGTCCCCTGCCTGACCACCCCAGTGAGGCACGGTCCCCTGCCTGACCATCCCAGTGAGGCACGGTCCCCTGCCTGACCATCCCAGTGAGGCACGGTCCCCTACCTGGCCACCCCAGCGAGGCACGACCCACGGATGGGACTGCGAAGAGCAGGGAGGAATGTGGAGAAGCCAGTGACAAAATGTATAGGAAGCCCCATGCACTGCCCTGCGTCCTTCCCTCCAGACTCAGCACCACGATGGGAAGTGTCAGGACACACAAAACTCATCCCACAAAAAGCATTGCCGTGGGTCACGACATCGCCGTGGGTCACGACTGAGCCGTGCCTCACCCAAGGGCTCATCTCCCCAGCCGATGTACGGCAGTAAGCGGATTTTAAGAACACACAAGCCCAGACAGAACTATTTTAACCCAGCAAAGAGCCAAGCACTGGGTCCTGTGGACACGGGCTGCTGCTGAGCCTCGCTCAGAGCGGCCCCGTTTCAAGGGGGTTATTCTTCCTCTCTCCCAGAGCAGCCGTATTTCTCCTCGCCGGTGTGTATTTTACAGGAGGTTGCAGCCTTCCCTGCTGGGACCCAGCAGAAAGCAGAGGCTCTGAGCTGAGCTCCAACCGTCGATTCACAGCCCAGATAGACTCACTCTGAAACCCCGGCAACCCGAGGTCACGAAACTGTTTAACGAGGGGAAGGGGAGAGTGAAATATAAATCACCTTCCAGCACGCGCTGGGTCCTGCAGACACAAGCTGCCCTTTATACTCGGAGTATTTCCACTATACAAACACACCGGAGATACCTAGAATAAAAGACCTTAAATGTGCTAATAGGACTTCATAAATCCTGGGCAGGCTGCTACAAAAAGAACAAAATAGATTATCATCGGACATCGCCCGGAGTGGGACACCGGCTTATCCACTCCCCGCGGGGCTGGCAGATGGACCCGTGCAAGGCTGGTTGATTTCAGTTCTTCTCTCAAACTCCTCATACAAGTTTGTGAAAACAAGGCTGGCGAGTCAGTCTCCCAAGAAAAGCGCTTCTGTTCCCCTGCCCGCAGGGGTTCCCCTTGCAGCCCTTCCCCGGTGACCACAACCCCCCAATTTCTGCACCGCGCTGGAATGTGCGGAGGGGACCCAAGCCAGAGCGAAGACAAGGACCCAGTTCTACAAAACCTAGAGCGGAGCCCAGCGCCGGCTGTTTCCATCTATATCGCTAATTCAAACGACTTTTCTAGAGTCAGACTGTACATCTGCAGAACTTCGCGGGATGGTACCTCACCTGCCCGTCACTCCAAGATGAAAATCAAATGTGCAAAAATATTCCATCAGCAAACCAGCCGAGGATGGGGAGGAGAGAACGCCCCAGCAGCAGGCTCACGCCTGATTAAACGAAGAGGCTGCAATTAGCAGAGGAGAGGGAGATCCCTGTGATACTGCTGAGCAATAATCTGGGCAAGAAACATGCCCCTGCCCTCCTGAGCCACTTCTTCAGAGGCAATATCCCTGCTAACGGAGATAGAAAATTGAGATATTTGCAGATGGAGGAGGATAAACCTCGTGTTTGGTGGGAGGTAGGGAAGAGCATCCCGCTGCGGGAGGATGGCAGAGGCAAAGTCAGCTCTGCTCTGAGAAGAAAGTCACCCTGCCCGTGGCCTGAAGACAGCCAAGCTCAATTAATACAAAATTAGAGCTGGTCAATATGCATCTCTCTAAAGAACTCTCCTCAAAATATCTTCTTTTTTTAAAATCAAGTTAATTTTGTATTTACCAACCACCAGAATATTTGCTTGAAGGCAAGAGATGATGTATATAGTAACAAATGATGTGACTTACATCTACAAATACTCAGGTCTGCTCAGATTTTACACAAATGTTTCCACAAAGTAGAAAACTTACAGGTGCTTAAATTAAATTAAAAGCAGCAAAAAAATATTTTTTTAAAAGACTAGTCTACTAGAATATTCTCAATGCTTAAACTCACCTTAAATCAGGTATTTCACAGAGCTTTCATCCCTGTTTATTCACAGCCCATCAGTTAGCTGTGGATTCCCGTTGAGATGATTTTACCTGAAATGACTGTGCCATGGTGACACGAACACTTTTAACGGTTTACGTTAAGTCAGCCCTTGTAAAGCTTTTCATGTTAAATAAAATTAAAAAAAAAAATCAACTGAGCCATGTGGTTGTGACACTTGTGTAATTACCTCGTTATTTCAGAACTGCTTTGAAAGTGGCTTAGGGGTCCCTGTAAGCTGAAATACTCTGCAAAACAGAAGCGAGCACATAATCAAATTATTCCCAGAAACTATCGCAGGGCGTTGGCCGAGCCAAGGCGAGCTCTGCGTCCGAGCGGCGATGGAGGAGCCTCCATCCACCTCCTCCTCAGTGGAGGCTGCTTCCGTTCCACATCCAGACCCTGCAGACTCAGAACCGAATCTTCCCTCAGGTCTTCTTGCAGAAAGTCTTACGAACAATTTACGATCGGCAACAGGCACGAGGCCAAGCGCGTTGCATCCAACTTGTGCCATAAGCAAGCTGCACTCCAGCGTAGCAAGGGCGGTGTGTTTTTTAAAAAACTCCTCTTTTCCCCAAACACACATGTATTCCCCTGTATTGATACAAACACGGGGAAATAAGGCATCTGTTCCGCAAGCTTTTGACTCTCCTAAAATCCTGCACTTAAAACTGTTTAAAGAGTTTTAATCCTCAAAGTGTCAGAGACCCAGTGCAGAAATATGAGTTAACAACTTCAAACAGGCAACTTCAATAATAATAATAAATGAAAAATCAAAATTGCCAACAATTTATAAACAAACTGCATAGTGAAAATTCACTTGTTGCTAACTAAAAACTTGATGCGACTGCTCCACACAACCCAAAAGCCTGCTTGTCTATGTGTAGTTCTAAGTGGAAAAGCAAAAAATTTCATTGCAATTGCTCCTACAAGAGAAATGAGATTCCAGATTCCTTACCCAGTGTATTCCCAGCTTTTCCCACGACAGTTCAGTCCTGACCCCACTGACTTCAGTTTTCCGCATCTATGGAACCCTGTTGTGCAACAGGCGGGATCTAAATGCGAAGCTTTTTGCTATCTCCACCTCGCACTTTTATTTCTTCGCACCACTCACTTTCACATACATTGAAGGTTAGTGGTTTAAAGCCAACACCCTGTTGCTTTTAATTTTCATCAGGCAGAAGAAAAAAAATGTTTTAAGAAAGCTTTTAAACTAATAATCCAAATTTATGAAATAATGGCTATACTAGAAAGTTAGAAATATATTTTAAAATTAAATAGAAATTATTTTCTTTTCTTGGTATTAAAATACCAAGAATGTACACGTCATATTTCTCTGAATATAAGCTTTGTATCATCATGGTATGAACTCAGTTTTAATGGAAAAAGCAACGAAGTAGGATGTCATGGATACTGAACTAAAAGACATAAAAGTGAATGTATTTAGTTTGAAAACATCCTTATGTCAGAAAAACCCAAAACCTCCCATTTTCAGCTTTTAACCCATGCAGAAGACTACCTTTCAAGAAAGAACAATATTTGACAGAAGCCTTCCTAAGAATTTAACCAGAACCAAGAGAAAACCCAAATAAACAGTGAGAAAAGAGAAATAGTAGAGAGCTCCAAAAATCTGGCGACTAGCAGCAGAAAATGTAAATATTGCATGGTGCTATTTTTAAGTAAGAACATATTTTCCATTGATGAAATTTAAATTGGAATATGCCCACAAAAAAAAAAAAGTGGAAAAATTGTTGGAGCCAATTTATTTTATGTCATTAGTGCAGAACATCGAGTGTATTCTAAAAATATGAGTGACTTGAATTGTCATCTCTTGTACACACATATGAAACAGAGTAAAATCTGGAAAAGCCCACTGAGCATTACTTTTTATTTCACTACGGTCCAGTTTATCGTTGTGACAAGAATAACACAACAGATGCGAGTAAAAATATTTAAAAATTATAACTTTTAATTACTGGGATAAATACAGTTATATCTGGTTTGGGTGACTGGCAAAACTGAAAATTGATCTTTCAAACCTCAAGGACAGACAATGACAATATTCCAGATATTAGCATTTAACTATTTTTTCAAGTGTTTTCACCATTCTTAAAAGCTGGAATATTTCTCTCAACAGAACTATCAATAGATGTATTTAATTGATGACTAAAATGATAAAGATCTTATTTTCCTGGTTTCAGTTGAGCTTTCTCCTAGACCCAGTGGACAGAGAGATGGAGAGGGAGGAGCAGAGGAAACATGAGAAAAATTATACAGTTATTCTTAAAAATTTTCTACTTCTTTTCTAGTGCTTGAGCTTTTGCTGCCTCCATTCCAGCCAATTCAACACCCCCGCTGAGATGTGGTTTGTTGGTGCTCTCAGGTGCATTCTCTGCTGCTATCCCTAACGTTGCAGTCATCCCCAAGGTGACTTTGCCTACACTTCGATGTTCCACCTGCTTAGACTCATGCAACCTTTTTCATCGTTTTTGCTGGTAGGTTTGGGGTTTTCAAAATTAATTGTAATATTTAACACCCCTTTTTCCAAAGCATCCTTCCAAGATGTCACTAAATCCATTTATTAACTGGTTAAGAGTCTTAGTTTTCTTTTTTGTAGCAGCAGTTTGCAACATTAAGACTAGCTCATCCAGTGCTATTGTCAGCTGAGTAGACTTGTAAACACATAAAAAAACGGGAATATCTGGGTCAGTCTGGAGTTTCAGAGCTGATGGTGTTGCAGATGGAGTAGGTTTGCTGGTCATTGCAACATTTTCTAGGGTTTTTTCCTTTTTATCGTGTTTCCTGTGCACCTTTAACAAAAGCGCATCGATGGCATCGTTCGGAGCAGGTGCAAGGGCTGAGTGCCGAGCCGGCGTGCTCTGCCTGGGCGCGTTTCGCATGACTTGCTGCAGAGCGTCCACGAGGCTCTTCAGGGTTTCCTCTTCTTTAGCTGCTTCTGTCCTGGAGGGAGTCATTTGAGGTGCTACAAAAGAGGATTAAACAGCTTTTAAGTTGTGCGTTCGTGCAAATGTCAGATGTGCATTTGCTACACTTGCCCTTCAGACAACACGACAAATAACATGAACTTTTGCTGGAATAATTATCATCTCCACATTCGCAGAAAACCCATTCGTTTTGCCACACTAGATGGTAACCCTGCTTTCTTGAACGGATGAATAATGCAGTGAATTCTGCAGTTCACTCCACCTCTGCAGTGAAATGGAGTTTTTTCCACGCTGCCCTTGAAAGCCACAGCTTTTACACCCTAACGAGCACGGGAAATGTGCATGGGACACCTTCCTGAAGAGCTTACTGGTTTGAAAAAGGTCCCACTGCTCAGCAGGCAGCTGAACCGTGGATCGTGGCTGTGCGGGAGAAAAGTTCTTACCACGGACTGTAACACCGGCTGCATCTGCAGCTGAAACCTCAGGACGAGGCACCATCATCTGTCAAACATAAAAAACTAACATTACAAGCTAACTTTAACCACATCAGGACTTCCAGCTCATTGAAGTGATAATACCCATCACCATATCATCGCACTGAATTTTTTAGGTTCCAATTGAGACAAGCTACTGCAAAAATACCAGGGTGGAAGGAGACAACTTCCATCAAAACACGATGCCGAGAGAGGCCTGGAAACTCCAAGCTAAGGCTACTATTTTTAGTGAAGAAGCAATCAAACCAGGCCAAGAAAAAAAACCAAAACAGTATATTCATGAATATTTCCTTTACAATACTCACAACTCATAAATTTGCTTCTCCTCTAGATGCACTATGTGGGGGAGAATATAGGCTTTTCTCAAGTTTAAAAATGTCAAAATCCAACTTGCAAATGAACACTTTCAACTGAACATTTTAATTTACACTTTGCTTTCCTACCCTTTTTTCTTGGAAAAAAATTATAGAAGGTAGGTTCTAAATATCTACCTGGTCTGCACGTTGAAATGCAAGAAATGTGTGTACAAGCTTCCACATGTGCACACCCGTGAACATGAATTAATGTACATTCAGGCCTGAAAGCCTCATGTAGGCCAGTGGCTCTACATGTATACAGAATATTCTTTTATCATTAGACTTAGTATTTTTGAACAGTACAGCATAACTAAGAAAGTACAACATTTGAAGAGTACACTACAAAATTCTTTAGAATGACTTGCATCTCAGAAGCTGTGAAGTTTCTCTGCCCAGAACTGTTCCACAATCCTGAACCAAGCTAGCCATCACTAATGACTGCAATAAAATAAAATTCACAGCACATCACAAACTTTTGAAAAACATGGAAAAAATATTATTATGTTTGAAAAACATTAAATCAGAAAAGAATGTTATGATTATTTTTCCTACATCGTAATTAAAATCCTAGCACTGGAATAGTGTGGCATATCAAAACTAAGCGATATATCATAAGAACTGCCACTCGCCAAAATTAATCTTCACTAGGAACAAATAAGCATCTTTATGAAGGGTTCTACCCTGCAAATTTTAAAATGAAATTCATGCAAGTCTTTCCATACTGGAAACCTATTAGGATTCCCTTTTGTCTCCTTTGGCACTGCTCCCATAAAAATAAAATCAACAGGAAAGCTTCCTAATAGTTTCACAAGCAGAAGAATTTGGCTTATGATACACACAGTAGCACCAAAACAGGGAGTAATTAATGAGTAATAAACACATCCATGTTCCAAAGTCCCTCATTAAAATTACCTTTACATGTCTCCCATTCCTGAAATTATCCTGCAATGCTAAAAGAAAGAAAAATTTTTTTAGAAACGTCATCAGTCACTCAGCACAAAGGCAAACAATGTGATCTGAATTTGATACACAGGCTTGAATTTGCTGTTCTCTGTACTTTGTAATCTTCTGCTTTAAATGGAAGTTGCCGTGTCATAAGCAGCTCTGGTAAAGGAAAGCTGCGCAGCTCTGTTGTGAAAGAACAGAAGAGGGGGGTCTCTCTTTTTTACAGACAGGTTTATTTTTTTGCAATGAGCCCTCTGAAACTTGTATGGGTTTTTTCTGAAACACAGATTCCCTTCCAAAGCTGGAATTTGCTTCGAAAGATCAGAACCTCTTTTAACAAACAGAAAATTAATTACTTTCCCATGTAGAATCTTAATAAAGGTATTATACTGAAACATCCTATCTCCTATATATCTATTCTATTGCAGCACCCCATCTTGTGGCTCAGTGCAGTCCAACCACTTCCAGATAATGACCTTCTAGGAATATGACAGATCTCCCTTCCCCGTGCCACACTGCCCTCATCACCCCCCAGGTACACATTTGAAAGCGTTCAAGCATTCACAAAAGTTCAGAGGTTTATTTTTGGAGGACTGACTTCCACCTTACATAATCAGCTCATCTCAACAATTCCAGAGCGAGTTCGAAACCAAGCCAGTCACAATTTGCCTCGATGACACTGCATGAGTGCAGAAAATCTTACTGGTCCCTGCTGAGCAATACAAAAGAAAAAATTACATGAAAGGTAATATAAAAATGAGATCTGATCTTCTGATAGATAAAGGAGCTATGCAAGTTTCCACCTCAGCTGTTAAATCGCCTGCACAGCAGAATGGGACCAGCCTGCGTTTGTACAACCGCTTTCACCGTGCAATTATCACACTGGCCGCGTTACTATCGACATCATTTTAAAATCGCACTTTGGTAAGTCTCCAAAATTAAGAAGACACATAAAGGGAAAAGTGTCAAAGACAATATTGAACCCTGAAGCTTAACAGTAAGGCAGTGCTGCAGTAACTGTTGAACCTAAAATACTTCAAATTATTTCCCAATTCTGTGTTTTTCTGAGAGAGAGACAATGTAAAATAATAAGAATTTCACAGTTAAAGTCTTCGCGGTTAATCAGGAACCAAAAGCTAGGAAATAAGAGCTGCAAACAAAATGAACCATTATAAAATCAAATTAAAATAATACACAAACATTTATTTGCTAAAAAAAGGTGTGTGATTTTTATGCTGAAAGAATGCAAACAAACTTCTGGCCTTCTCCTGTCTTTCGTGAGGCTTCACAATACCTCAACATGTCCCTGATAAACGAGATTTTCAGCTAAAACTTTATTTACAGAACAGCATCCAGACAAGAAATCATGTTTGGAGCAAAGCTCAGACAACAAAAGGAAATAACTTCGACCTCTGATGACGAAGAGCTTTCCTCACACGATCAGTTCTCTAACAAGTGAGGTTTTATGGAGAGCTTCCTGCAGTGCTTTCAATAGCATGAAGTTTTCAAATGTCATAATTTAGATGAACAATCTCAACAACTAAAAATTAACCCGAGAACAGGGGAAAAAAAAAAAAAAACAAACCACAGCTATACTCCTATTCAAGCAATGGGAAAATTTGAAAGTCTAAGGGATCTCAAAGGGTTTACAGTGGAGGAAGTATACCAATTAATCCATTGTGTCTGTGGAATTACAAAACAAAACCAAAAAAAGCCAAAAAAACCCCCCCAACACATCCCCAAACCCATGCTGTAACCAGAAGATGAAGAGCCTCTCTGGTTACTACACTGCGATTTGTCATCGCTGCAGGACAGATGTGAATTGGAAAGAGAAGAGGAGGACCAGGGCTGTCAAGAAAAATATTGATTTGTACTCAGCTGTCTTCTTTAAAATTTCCTCCAGACCTCCCCAGAATAGCAATCCATGCAGGAGCAGGCGGCCCACCAGCCGTGACTCGACATCGCATCCTCCTGCCCGCGGGCTCGCCAGAACGGCCGTCCGTCTGCCGAAACAGCAGAGACCGAGCCGCAAAAGATGCTGACGGACGACATGCTGTCAGCTGGGAACTCAGAGGCATCGCTATCATACAGACTGATTTCTTAAATGTGTGAAGAAAACAGACATTTCCCCTCCTCTATATCCACAGAAAACTTTTATAAATGCTGCCATCAAGTAAACTGCCAACCGAATAGAAATATCATAAACTTCGGTGGCATTCTGCACGTGCCTTCTGCTCTTTCCAACTGCTCCTTGTGCCTCAGTTAGCGACAGACCCACAGCTCCTACCACCATGGGAACAGTTCATGTAAATGAGGACAGGTTTCAGGTAAGAAACGCCCTTTAACAGGTTTATCTTGCACTGCCTTGAGGTACAAATACTATTTTAACAGTCTATTCAGGGGGAAGTTTGGGCAGACAATGTAAAGGTTTTATTACTATAGAGGAGGCTCCCCGTCCTGCTCACTCGCTTTCAGACACATGCTGAACCCCAAGTAACACATCTGGCAACATCATTCCTGATAAAGCCTTGATTTAAGCAAGAAGAGGAGCCTCGATATAAGCTATCATCTCCATCCACAATAGACAAAGCACTGTTTGCACTATTCCTAAGCAAACGCCTGTGGTTTGCGGCATAACCAAATACTTCCAGTGAAACAAATTACTATCTTGGAAACAAGAGAATAATTTGAAGAAACAGGTAGAAAATGCAGTGAAGAAAATGAGATTTTAAAGCAGCATCAGTCACGGGAGACAGTAACAGTGGGGAGATGGGCCAGTCACTCATCACTTCGCGCTCTGCCTCGCTTGGTGGCAGAAAAGCTCAAGCATTCCCACCAGATTGCTGCTTTAAGCGCTGCAGAAGAGCTATTTCGGCTTGCCGCTTCCCTAAATACATGAACATAATGTTCCTCTAGGCCCCTCATGATGTGATGGAGTAACAGCCCTTAACCTCGCACTGACAGGACATAAATATATTTTTATAAGCATATAGAAGCTATATGGCTTCTAGGCACAACCATCTTTTAAAAATAAGTATTAGGAAACATTGAAAGGAATGTATCTAATACCACTAGATAGAGTATGATAGTCCCTTTGAAATTTTTTTGGATATTCAGCATTTTAATCTGGGGAGGAATTGCACATGTAGCTAAACAGGTCAGCATCCCCCTTATGGATAATTCTCACGCTTCCCATCAGTTTTTACACGCTCGGCACCGTGCATACAGCACAGCACAAACCACGATGGCTCCTGGGAAGTAAACAGCCATGCGAGCCCAGGACCAGCTCCCCAGTAAATCGCTAGCCACCCGTGGAGGGGGCTCGTCGGAAAAACCTCAAACCGGCGGGGTTTGAG
>NW_010129591.1:3534-16224 GCF_000699245.1 Pterocles gutturalis | reverse complement strand
TAAAAAAATTTGGAGGCACTGTGGTACCTTGGCTGTTCTCAGCTGCACTTATCCTCTCAGCTGGCAGTAAGGAGGCAAATACTGTACTACACAGGCTGAAATTCCTAAACTAAAGATTGGAAGAAATCTAAAATCTTTTCTTTCCGGGTGCAAAGTACATTTTATCTTTTATGCAGTTATTACATGGCAGGCACATAAAAGTCCTATTTATTTGATGCCATTTCCTCACAGTAATGGCTTCTGTCCACGCTCTTGTGATGCCACTGTTTCCAACAATCTATGTGAAAATTAAAAGCAGTAGTACCTTATACCTGAAAAATATTACACAAACTCTGCCTTAATTCTAGTGGAAAGGACAGCGGCAGCAGCAGCACAAGACAGCTGCTTGCCAGCACATAGTGCAGGAGCAGGGAGAGAGAAAGGCTTGACCAGTGTTCACCTAAGAGGTTCACTTTTTGTGTGCATATGGGCTTCTGCTGGTGGTATGAAATCCCACGGCATCTGCCAAGACGTATTGCTTAATGTTCTCTGCTTTTCAAAGGTTCAGTAAGCAAAAGGGGTTATCCTGAGCAAGCTGCTATGACCGTGACAGGAGCAAAACACCTCTGTGTATAAATTTGAAACCTTTAACCTCCTAACTGTCAAATTTCAATATTTCTGGTCACAGTGTTAAATGCACCCTAGCATTTTTATTGAAAGAGTTTTCAGTGTATCCGGATGGAAAAATCAAAGTTTGCTTTTATATTTACACACTGTTAGTAAGTTGTTAAAAGAAGAATATAACAAGGTGACTGCCAGCAATATTTTGTATTAGGGTAAGCTTTACAGCTTCAGCATAATAAAATAGCATCCCTATTTTCTCTGTAAACTGTGACGTACACTCTAAATGACTTACTGTTATTGCTGCTCTAATATACACTACATCTTATTAATGATAAACAGACTGTACCATTGCGAGGCTGGCGTTCAAACTAGACAGAAAGGAATAAAAGAAAAGATGAGATGGGATAAAATGTCACCTTAAAACAACTTTAAGCCAAAATCTAGTTTCCAAGCCATTCAAATATCAGTGTTCATCTTACCTACTTATTTTTGCATATACAAAGAGCATGACTGCTACTGACAGACGCAGTGATCTTAACATTGCCCCATCTCGAGATGCCCTTATGTTTTGGTCCCTTTTCCTGCTCTGTCCATTTTTGCGCATGAATCTTCTATCATTCCATCACAAAGACCTTTATGAGAGCAGACGGGTGAAAGAAATAATGGCTTTAGAAAGCCATTTTCCTTTCAAACAGTAAGTAAATAGTATCAGAGATACGTGTGACAGTGATGGAGAAACCTGACATGGAGCTGTCCCTTCCAGGGGAATCACTTGGCTCCTGCTCCCTTCAGTGCAGCCACCAGCAGGAGCCTCAGCAGGGAGCATTGAGGATGACATTTATGAAGCTCCTACAAGGCAAAACCTTCTGAAATGTCATCATTAGCAGCAGTTACAACTGCCGGGTCTGCTCCCTGTGAGCCCCTCGCTGCCCAGGCACACATACAGAAGCCCGGCTGGCTCCTTCCCACAGCCCCAGGGACGGCTGCTGCCTGTGTGGCACAGTGCAGCCGCTGGACGCTGAGCTGCCCTCGCAAGCCTGCCTGCCTTCTACTCCTAAGCCGCACACGAGTCAGGATTGAACATTTATTGTTAAGCCCTGCTGCCAAGAAGAAAATTTATTTTGGGGCAATGAGAGGATTACAACCCAGCTTCTGATCTTCCACGCTCCCGTTTTACACTGGGGTGA
The DNA here is from genome assembly GCF_000699245.1 of Pterocles gutturalis. Taxonomy (NCBI): domain Eukaryota; kingdom Metazoa; phylum Chordata; class Aves; order Pterocliformes; family Pteroclidae; genus Pterocles; species Pterocles gutturalis. Next base: position 14,434 of record NW_010129591.1, on the reverse strand, counting down.
CTGTTGGCCCGAGTTAGGTTACTGTTCTTTGTGTGGAATAGATGTAATCAGAGCAAGGCTTTAAGCACCTGTCTCTTCTGCAGAAGTGTCTCTGGCTCACGAGGATAGCAGTACCAGCATCTCTCGGAAGCGGTGAGCAGAGACCTGTTGCTAAATGGCCCAGCTGTTTCAGAGATGAAAGCAGCAGCACACAACACTTTTGGAGTGGAACATTTTCTTGGGTTGTCAGCCCAAGTATTTTGTGGGTGGGTGATGCAGAGAGAGCCCTGAGTGCCGCAGTGACCTGCTGAGCCACATACACAGCACTGGGCATGTGTTCCTCCTGCCCTCCTAACTAAACCATCGCAGGCACTTCTGCCCCGGAGCTGCAGGAGGATCACGTGTACAACACCTTTGCTTTGCATGTCTAGAGCTCAGTCCTCTCCTCAGCTCCGCAGGGACACAGCACCGACATGTGCAGTTAGGGTCTGCCTGCAGCCTCACTTCAAAACTGATTCCCAAGAGTCAGACTTTTAAGGAAAAGGGCAGCAGAGGACAGGAAAGCAGCCAACTCTCCTCTGCTAAACGTAGAGGAAGATGTTCTTCAGAGTGGGTGAGGAGTGCTCCTGTCCCTCCTTGGCTGGGTGCAGGAAGGTTCTGTCACCTTCATCTGCTCTCCCCTTTGTCTCCCAGGACACTGCACTCCTCCCCGCGGCACACTAATCCGAGCTGGAGGAGCCTCTAAATGCAGCAGGGTGTATTTACCGGTGAGGAGGTTTAGCTGTATGCATCTCTCAGGGCTGTCTCACATGGCAGCTCAGCCCTCGCTGGTGGTCACATCATGGTAGGTCAGGCTTGGTGTGGTGATGCTCAGGAGAGCCCTGAGCATGGGGACCACCCATGTGTTGAACACCTTTACGGAGCCTCCTGCAAGGGCACAGCCAAGCTGTCCTGACTGGACAGACACAAACACAGTCCCTCCCTGATTCTCTGGGGACAGGAGTGTTTAATATATTTAAAGGAGGCACATCACTGGCAGCTGGGGGAAGGTGTCTCACTGCCCTTTCACCTGTGGTTCAGCTTGAAGAAAATGGGATGTCAAAGTGCTCCTGCTCTGAAGATGCAGACAGCAGCAGCTACTGGAGCCAAGATGTTTAAATTCTCTTGTTAAACTAGTGGTGATTTCCATGGCATTGATAGAAAAAGGCAAAAATGGAAAAACTGTACCTATGTTTGCCCCATTTCATGTGGAGTTATCAAGCAACAGCTCAAGGTAGCTCCTGCCTGCTGGGGTAGGACCTCCTGCTTCACTCCTCTGCCAGTCCTTGATGGTGCCCACAGATTTGCTAGGAAATACTTGTACCCTTATTGGATTTCACACAACTCAAAATGTCAACACAACCTGAAAATCAACAATTCTGCTGTTATGATCAGAAAAGAAAGGATGGCGAGATCTGCCCTTAGTGTCACAAAATGCAGAGAGGTCTTATACCGAAAAAATAAAGTGCAAAGAAGTGGTGGTTCTGTCCACATGATGCACTAGGTCCATTTAGTCCTAATAGTCCTTTGAAACACCCTATTCAAAAAGGTATTTCGAGTTCTTATCACATTTAGGAACCTGCTTAAAACATTTCTGGATTTATCTGAAATTGAGGTCAGTTTAATCTGTTGAAAAGGAGGAATTGGTGCCTGCAGAAAGTCCTCGGGTTTAGCAACATTTACTAAATGTATCGTGACAGTGAAAAACTTCATGAATTGTTGTCAAGTGCCTATTTCTTTGCTGTGAGTTATAATGAAATTCAGGCCTTTCAGTCCTAAAGGAGCCTTCACCACAAAACACACCCACTGACTACCAGCAGCACTGCAAGCAGGTAGGAGAGCCTCCTGTGTAGGAAACTGTGCCAGTGGCAAGGGCACTGGCTGGGAGGAAGGAGAGTTGAGATCTATCCCATGCTCTGCCACGATGCACAGGGTGACACTGGAAGGGTCACTGAAGCTCTCTGTGCCTTCTGTTTGCTGGCTGTAAAGCAGAAGCACTGAGGAGGGCTTTCATGGAGCACCGTGGGGTCAAAGGAGAAGCGGTGCTGGTTTGTAGCTCCTAACTTTGTACTTTTCTAGGCACATGACTTCTGCTGTTGCTGCTCTTGTTTTCAAAGCATACAATAATCTCAGTTTGGTCAAATAACAATCAAATACTATAATTTTAACCATGAAATCAATAGCCATGAAAATGGCCCTGGCTCATTATTGCTCTCTTGGGGAATTTTCAAACAGATAAGGATAACAGCAGAACATTGAAACTGGAGTGGATCAAGTACTAATTGTAAAAAAGATGCAGGACAATTTTCATGACTAAATGTAGGAATATTGCTCAGCTATGACTCTGAAATTACATTCCCTGTTTGCAAGTGTTTAGGCCAATACTTGTGTATTGCTCAAACTGTTCCTTAATTTCAACACATCCTCAGTTTCAGATCAAATGACTGTTTGCTTGGTGTTCCTCTGCTCCATTGTGGCTAAAATCTTCGTTGTACATTGGAAGGCAAGGAACAAAACTATGTTTGTGTTGTGCAACCAGCACGACACAGCCTAAGCCAAACCCCATATCCACTGGGCACTGGGTCAAAGCCACAACCAATAAAAGAATAGTTAGTGCAAGCAACCCAGGGACAAACTGTGGCTGAAATTTATACAAAACATGGAAATATTTAAGAACAACCATTCCCATTCTGTGTATTTACAAAGATGCTGGTCAGCTCACAGTTTCCATAGGAAAGAAACATTAAATTACAGAACATTATATGTTCTATACCATTAGAGCCATCTGAACTTTGAAAGAGGAAGAGCGCCTGTCTTTGCAGCAGACCCATGATTGCTGGGAGTTCCTCCAGCATCCCCTTAAATTGCTGGCATTTGGCTCATTCGTGCCGCTTCTATTCAATTGTTGTCTGTGTGATTCAATTTACCATTTAGAGCCATTACCGTGTGTCATGAACTTTCTTAATCTGAAATGTGAGAATCTTCTCTTAAATATGGGGCTGCTGAGAGGGAGGTGTCATGGGGGCAGGTCCCGCAGGACCTAGCGAGGGGAAGGAGGTGGAGAAACCTGATGAGCTCTCCCAGCATCACTTCCTCCTTCCTCCTCCTCACTGTCTCCTTCCCTCCCCACTGCCCCACTTTGTGTCATTCCCCTCCCATCCACATATGGAGCCCTATGGCACCCAAGATGGAGGCAGGGACATACAGGGTGCACAGGTGGTTTTCCACACAAGGGCGAGTAAAAGGCATGCTTATCACCAGCTAGAGTGTTCTGGCTTGGAGCTGAAATGTGGGAAAATTAAGAATATTATTTCACTCCTTCCATGATCTGTTTCCCTGCTCTGTAGCAATATTAGCAATAACCAACAAGGAAAACATATCTGCAGAGGAAATTTCCGAGCTTGATTAATGCTGTTTGTCAGTTCAGCTGGACAGAGCATGGCTGTGTGGTGGGGAGTCTCGGAGCACAATCTTTCAGGCGAGGCTGAAGGGGCTGTAAACAAGCCATGAAAGTTTAATGATATTCAAATATCTGAATGACTCCTCAAACGGTGCAGTGGTTAGGAATTGTCCTGTACAGCTTTTGTAAAGAATTCACAGGGTTAATGACTAAAGAATGGAGTTCTGGTAATCAATATAGTCCTCTGGCTCTATTGATTGGAATTGCCTGCTTATTTTGCAGCTAAGATTTTTTTAGCCCATTCAGAACAAAGACACCCTAGGGGACTGTTAAGTAAATAGGCATTTAAGACTTTTTCGTTGCTAAGAAAGTAGTTAATTATTATTAGTGCTTAAAAGTCTCAATTTAGACAGAACATCCCAATGAACATCATAATTTCACTAGTTTTCGGTATGTTCTATGCAAATTCATGTGTATTGGCAGCTATTTAGAAGGGTGCACCTATTGGGTTGGACAAGGCAACAAGGCACCAAGGGGTGCTTCAATCTAGGAAGAGCTGAAGGCACTGAGCATCTTTGCAGGGGACCTTTACACAGAAAAGCACCAGTTCCCCCAGACAGGTTCAATATTTGTAGGGTGATGACTGCTAAACACCACAAATATGCCAAGGAATCCTCATTGATCTTTTGCTGAAAGATGACATTCAAAGAGGTTGAGGAAGATGAGCTCCTCAAAAGGGAGCTGGGCTTTACACATACAATGTTCTTCCCCAAAGAAAGTGCTTCACAAAACAAACAACTTTCCATTTTTGCCATACACAAAGACTTTCTGCTGCTGCCAGTGTTTTTGCACGCCAGATTTGCAGAGGATCACCAAATCACCTAAGGCAGATGCCAGTGCAGATGACCCTGCGACAGAGCAAGGCAAGACACAACCAAACACCCCTTTCCCGGCAAGCAGCACAGCCCACAGCCTCCGAAAGCAGCTGGTGCCTCACTGCCTTTGCTTCATCAGATTTCAGAAGACAGAGGCATCTCAAAAATCAAGTCCACAGTTACACATCTTTAACCAAGAATATGAACTATATGGTCAAACCGAGCTCGTGCTCAGCTGCACCGCTGCCCTGGCCCCGTGCTCCTGCAGCCAGCTGCAAACTCAGGCACACACTTGGCTTCAGACCAAAGCTGACAGACCCTATAAGAGCTCCGCTATTTTCACCACGGAGCTGGAATGATTATTACTATATTCTTTTCTTACTGCCACACAAATTGTAACTTCTTTTTGCCTTTTTTTTCCCATTTTAAACCAAAAGCTGCTCCTGCTAAGCAGAGGAAGGAGTGCAGAACTGTGCTTCCCCACCAACCTGCTGAGTACGATGGAGCTGCTCTGCATTTTGATACCACTCTAGTTTCATTTGCTCTTTGCTTGATCAACGATTTTTTGCTTGTTACACTTAAAGCTGTGAACCCAGTGGATCAGAGAAAAGACATCCATCTGGGACTGCAAGCAGCCGATCTTTTTCATCCCCCTTAAAAATTAATTAACATAGCTGCTTGCTAGGACAGGCGTTTGACAAAAACAGAGATTGTGCACCAGTCAACGAGCACTTATTCACTAGCTGAGACATTAAGAAAACATCACATTTCATATATGATCCAATTAACAGCTTTTTTCCCCTGACAATGATTTCTTACATACTTATGCTATTATACACAATTCGGTAATATGTGGAAGTATTCATCACGCTTGCATTCCCTGACACTAATCCTGTTTGTAGATTCTCCTCGCTTTCCCCTTCCCAGGATTTAGAGTGGAGATTCCTGACCGTAGCCTGTACAGAGCAACAGCTGGATTTTAGCCATAAGTGATGTTGCAAATCCATAAAGTGATAGATGGAGGCAGAAGGGCAGGTGTGTTCCTAGTTTTACACACATCTTGTTTTTGTCCCTACCTTGTACAACCGTCTCCACGGTACCTTTCCCGAGTGTCACTACCCATCTTTGGTGGACTGTTTACCAACACTTGGAAACCTCCGCTCTTTATGTGGCCCAGCTCCTAATGAAGATATTGTCCAAATACAAGCAGCCCTGAATCTGAATTTAAACCTCAACTCAAATCTGATGCTGTCAAAAATCCTGGCAAGTGCATTTTGAAGGTTTCAACACACCTGAACAGCAGCCCCTCATTCTCGCTGCTGCAGAGGTCTGCCCTTCGTCTGCATCAGATACACCAGCAAGCGAAAGATCTGAGTTAACTGGTCCGAAAAAGGTTTACCTAAAAGGGAACAGTTATGACAAATGTATAATGATACCCATGGCAGGTGCCAGACATGAAAATCATAGCAGGTCCGATATAGAGGATCGTTAGAAAGAACTAGTTTCCAGGATCTGAGCCACTTTGCAGCTGATTTCAGGTCAACTTGCAGAGCCGCCTTTGCTGTAGTGTTACATGTTCCTGAACACCACAAGGCTGGAGTGGGACAAAATGGGAGGAAGAGAAAGTAATGGATTTCTCAAGTGTTTCTGAACCTTAGGGGAGAATCAAATTGGGAAGACAAATTGTAGGGAGCTAACTTTGATTTTGTTCCTACTGTGGAGCGTTCTTAAAAATTACAAATGAAAGTCACATAGCACTTTGTTGTAAATAACACAGATTCAGTCACACTGTAACCTTCTGAGATTTTAGGGAAAATTCCTGCAGAATTTGGGATGGAGGAAGGATTTCAAAATTTGTCAGATTTTCTATTTTAACTTATTTAGTTTCTTAGTGGTCTTTCGATTAAAAAAAAAAGTTCAGAAGCATTTCAGGTTGAATATGACACTGAATTTGACCCCAAAAGGTTTTATTTTCTTTTTTTTTTTTTTTTTAGAATTTTTTTTTGGATCATCAGTGAAGATAAATAATCTGATTTGTTATGCACTGTAAAGACCTGTTGCGCATTGTGGGAATGTGATGCTGAAGGAATAGCTGTAAACAGTGCATATTGATATCAGATGTGTAGTCATCAAGAAAGGAAAAAAAGGAAGGTCCAAAGCTAGGGAATTAATGCAATGTTGCCCAAGGGCTACATTCAAATACATTTATTTTTTCAATTTGTAGTTTTAACTATGCTGAATCCATCTGTTATTTTCATTTATAAATACTCCACTCTTTCTGTCCTCTGGGTACCTTTTTCCTCTCTTTTTTTATTTTTTATTTTTTTTTTTCCCCTTCCCCTGGCTTCTCACTAAAACATGATATCTCCCTGAGGTGTGGGGTCAGAGGACATTTTGGATTGCCAGGTAAGGTAACATTTACCCTGAGACCCTGGAGAAGTTGGGCTTTACCTCTGCAGGGCCACGGGGGAACTGGACCATGTCCTGCGAGGGAGAGGACACAAGGATCCTCTGCTCAGTCTTTCTGCACAATTTACTTGTTTTTTCAAGGAAGAAAGTATTGATGTCCTTGATGTAGAGTTGGGTTAATTTCTAACAGCCACTTACACCAGGTGTTAAGTCATGAGTCTTGATAATACAGGGGAAACCCCCCCCCAAAAAAAAACCCGAAACCAGAATATGGGGAAATCTTTAACATGTAGTTCTGTCTTCTGTTTTCCAAGATGACAGGTCTGGGTTACTAAGCTGGCTCTGTGTTATGAGAAATGACATTTGCCTAAAAATTAGTAAAGGTGCTCCCTTTCAATGGAGAGCTGTCCCGTGCCAGCGCAGCCAGCCACGCAGACTGGGGATGCCTCTAGTCTCTAACAGCCTGTGGTGGCCATATGGAGTGACGCCTTCCCACGCAGGTCATGAAAATCATGGCTATTTTTATTTTGCATTGCAAATGGCGTTAAGCTACTGTGGATCAAAGTTCTCTTCCAGGCCCTGCCAGAGATTCACTGTGTGACTTTACTCTGTCCCCACAGACTCTTTTTGCTTCCATTTCTCCATCTGTGTAACAGGGACAATGACACTCACCCATCTAAACAAGTCCTTTGACGTCCCCAAACAAAAAGCAGAAATACTGATCACTGAGATGTAGGTGAGATAAGGTGATGATTTTTTTTTTTTTTTTTTTTTTTTACTAGAAATATCTCCCTCCAGCAGATATGCAAAATGCATCTTTATGGTTTGGTTATTTACCATGGTTTGTAAGAATTATAGAGCAGTCATATGTTGGTATTCAGAGTAATGCAGCATAGTTACTAGAAATCCACCTAAGCAATTACTTTTCTGATCTATTGCCAGATTCCTTTCATATCAGCTGCAGCAGCTTGCAAAACCCAACAAATAACATTTTACATAGGCTTGTAGTCTGTATTCAATTTCATCTGATTATTTTTAGCACAGTGATTTGAAAATCCAAATTACAGCTAAGAAAATGGAAAATTCATTTTCCAACAACGCCTTAAGCTTCACTAGCATTTTAGAGTAGAACATTTCTGTGATGGCCTTTGATTCAATCCAGGCTGAACGAAAGACATTTCATCACCACAGAATGCATTTCTTTATTTGCCTTGGATCTATGATTCTGTCAGTATTGAGAGAAAAGAAAAATCAATGCTGCACTATAAACCTCGGGCAGCCCCTGGCCAACGTGGTCAGCATGGTGTGAGCAAAGGAAATGGCAGGGGAAAAAAATTGACCGCTCAGCAATAGTGTGGCACAGTAACGGACAAAGCTCTGGGCTAATAACAGCTTGCAATTACACATGGAAAGCCAAAGCTTGTAGGGCATTCAGTACGAAGGGGATGTAATACAATTTATTGAACCACCGGTTAGAGTTCTGCAGCTTCTCAATATAAAAAAAGAGCTGTGGACCTGCACTGCTTAAAAGACAGACTTATATGGTGCCAGCAGGGGAAGGAGTCTTGAAGAAAGCAGAAAGCCCTTCCTTTTTATGTCTTGGATAGTGAGCAAGTGGGAGAACACAGCCTATTTATGCTTTCTAAAAATACACCAGCCCAGCTTAAAGGGACAGCCCACGCTGCTGCTGCCAGCGCCCCGGCTGCCGCTGCGGACGCCGGCATGCACGCGTGCACCCTGCGTGCCGGAGTGGACAAAGGTAACCGGGTGCTGTGTTTTAATTCCTTACACATACCGCATCTACACCGACAGCACGCTGTGTGTCCTGCCGTTCTGGAAAAGGGGAAAAAGTGGAATGAGAAAATCTTTGCTTGGATACAGTTATTTATCTGAGAGAAGCGAGATGTTTCTGCAGGAGAAAGCATAAAATTAAAATACTGGTAAAACAGAAGTAAAAATCTTGAACTGAAAAGAAGAATCATTGATAAGCGTGTTCCTGAACAGACATAAATTAACTTTCAACTAAAAGCCAGTGTTTTACAGTCATCAAAGGAGGTGGCAGCATTTTGGGGCAGGTCTGGCTGCAACAGTGAAGGTCAGTACTGCAAGCTGAGGCGGACTCCCCCCTGCCCACCTGCGATGCCTTTGCTGGGCAGGACAGCTGGGGACACTGTAGCCACTGCCCCCAGGTGTGGCACAGCCCCATCCCTGGCACCAGCTCCCCTGGGTTTGCGTATCTGCAAGAAGGGGCAGAGTTGGTTGGGTGTAAGCGGTTATAGAGCAGCCTTGGGGAAACGCTGCAACCTGCACACCGTGTGCTTATACCTATGTGTGCTTCCAGGGATGCATTATGCTCTGCAGGCGGTGATGAAAAGTTCTGTCACTTGATTGCACGAACACAGGGTTAGTTGCACAGCTGGAGGTGCCAGGTATTGCCCAGGCTGGGCTGAAGCCCTGGTGCTGGCAGGGTGCACCCACCTAGAGCTCAGCAGCCGTCGGGAAGGAGGCGGCAGCACCTGCTCAGGGAGCTGAGTGAACCCTTGGGGCAGCCAGGACAAAGCTTCCCTTGGAGAAACCTCTGCATGACTCCAGCCTCTCACCTTTTTCTGCGTGTATCTGCAGAAATGCACATTTACCAGAGAACAGACTCTCTCGGCATCAGTTTTGGGCATTTGACATAATTGCCACCTAAAGAGTGGCACGTTGCTCAAAGCCATGATCTAGAGTTAGGATCCGTCTTTCCCCCAGAGTTAGTAAAACACAGCAGGAACTTTCATACCAAGCCATCAGATCCTGCACTTCGCAGGGGACCCTGGTCTTTGCAGTGCCACACGGGTCTTGTGATTACCTGACCCCATTTGAACATATTGCTAAGAAACATAATTTCTTAAATTTTTGGCTGATGTTGAATTTGTAAGTACTACAATGATGCGGTAAAGCATGCATTGAGAGCAACTGCAATAACAACCACAATGTGTCTAATTATCTTGTGTTCTTAATGGAAAACATCAAACTCCTCACAACACAAGACAGCTACAAAACTCCTCATCCTCAGTAACAGAGCTAGGTTTTCCTCTGTCATAACCAGAGGAACAAGACAACCTGTATAACTGTTGGATGCTATCACAGCAAGAACCTGGCCCAGAGATATTTTTGTTTTATTTGAAATTTATTTTCTAGAATCCCAGCCTAAATATTTTACCCCTTCATATTTTCACATCAGCCTCTTCCCTCTGCGCAATGTATGGCTCTGCTCTTGCCCTGTGGGGTGGCTTCTCTAGGTTTCCCTTGCACAGGAGGCAGGTTGCTGCCTGCACATCACCTTTGACAACAAAGTGCCAGAATTACTGTGGGAGAGGATATGGTGCATCTTCTGTAACAATTACGGTGGGGTCCCCAGTAACTCTATTCCCTGTGCAATAACAACAGCCTCACACCAAGCACTGCAGTCACTCAGCAATTCCCTCGCCCCTCACTGTAATGAAGTCCTTCTACATGACATGGTGCAAGAGATAAGGGATTTGTATTTGAGATGTGAATAAATTGCTGGTGTGAAGCAGTGCCAGGCATAGGGGCTGCTGTGCAGGACGCCCTGGTTAGCGTGGCGCTGCCGGAGCCCTGGCACAGAGGGAGCCCCTTGCCGGTGACTTCTCTTTTCCAGCCACAGGGATGGGGGAGGAGGATGCGAGCGCTGGCCATTCCCAATGTCACCTGCAGAGAGCCATTAGCCCGCTCAGCCCGCTATTCCTACATGCTGAATCAAATTAATCTAACAAAAACAGATGACCTGTGAGCTCAGCCTGCCTTACAGCAAAGTCAAATGGGAGCGAGGGGCAGCGGCAGTGAGTGAGGCAGGGAGGAACCACGCCGTCCCTGCAGCCCCTCGCTGTGGCCTCCCGCAGATCTCCCTCCATCCCCGGCTGTCACGTCCACGCACCTCAGCCACCTCTCCCTCTGCAGCCAGACTAACCCTCTCTTGTCTACCTTGGTCTGGCTGCCCACTACCCCCTCCATTACACACATCCACACACACAGAGAGCTGCTGACCTAGAGGTGTTAGCCACTCCGCAGCTGCCGTTCTTCTCACATTAATCTATAGGAATCAATGGACATTTCATTAGAGTAATCAAGTGTGGATGCATCCCGCATTTATATCCCGCGCCTCCCCCCTCCCCCCGACTGCTTTCACAGGCTAATT